>NC_060275.1:14094340-14242971 GCF_021613505.1 Equus quagga | reverse complement strand
TTGATAACCTTTCTGGTTCTCAGCAGCCACATCTGTAAAATGATGGAGTAGAAGAGAGAAGATCTCTTGCCTCTATGAAATTCCATGATTCTCTAAAGCTGTATTTTCTTTAGCAAATGGAACCCATAGTTTCACGTTCTAAATGGTTTCTCCTCATAAGTTCTATTTTTTGTTTCAATATTTCTAATGCTTCTAATTCATTCATCATAGTTTAGAGTTTCCTTTTGATGGTATGCATTGATTGTTGTCATTGTTTGAATCACACCAGTGTTTTCAGCACTGAAGGTTCAGTTGCTCATAGAATCAAAACTCATCTTCCCTGTAAAATATCCACTGACATTGGAGTTCGTCTGTCATATTAGAATTATTTAGGACCCTGTTTCTTGGACTTACAACATCTATCATACAACAAAAACAATACAGCACGTTTAAAAATATTCTTTAATTGAGTTGGAAGGAGTTTCAAATCTATAGTAGGTGTCTTAGTGTCTCATATGTACTTGTAATTAATATACAAATTCATGTTGCCTTAATAAGAACCCACTCAAGTATAAAAGTTTTCAGTGTTGCTTCACATGATGAACTAAGAACAAAGGGGAGCTAGAGAAGGTTTAAGACAGAGAGTGTGTTTTTAAAAAGAAGACTCATTGTCCAACGGAGAACAGATTGGAAGTGGACAGGAGGGCATGTAGGTGCAGATGGTAGATAGAGCATCATTGTAGAAGAACAAGAGAGAGGTGCTAGCAGCTTGGACCAGGTGGTGCTGGTGGAGATGGTGAGAACTGGATGGATTTGAGCGATATTGAGGTGTAGATCAGAAGGATTTTACCAGTCACTTGGATAGGATGGATGGTTTAATGAGAGTCAGCGGGTCATCAAGAATGACTCACAGTACCTTAACTTGAACATCTTGATTCTTCAAATGCAAAGCAGAGACAATAAGCCCAAATAAAGAAATTGCCTTTCTGACACCCCATTTATGTCTCCTCGTAACATGTCAAATATTTTAATGCAATTTTTCAAACAAATTAAAGATTTTCCAAAATGGGAATATACCCAATCCATGATTTAGGTTTTTTTAAAAAAAGGATTTCTAAAACAGATAAACGATCCTTGAACAAGGTTTGTGTCCTCAGGTTAGAAGTGTTATTTATTGTAGTTATTGCTGTTTAAGGATTAGCCTTTGTGTTCTGAACTCAGTGTAGCCAACAAGTGAGAGGCTTCAACTTCTCCTTTAAACCTTTCCCTTTCCTATTTCTTGTTTACTTGCAGTGGTCTTGTCCCCCTGAACCATGTCCCCACTAGATTCATGCCCCACCATCCCTGTGTTGGAGACTCAAACCTCCCCAGATTTGTGTTTCACACACGGGGAGAAATGGTCTGTGGTTTTGTTGGCTTTCTATGGAGAAGAAGGGAGGATGTCAGCCCGCTTGATGCTAGTACCCTGGATAGGACTTAGTGACCGCTTCCTTCTACCAGAGCATATGTAGGCTTGAGAAACAGAATAAACTCTTTCCCTAAGGCCTAAAGGTTAGTGGCTTCCTTGGGGTCAGATCAAACTGCTGGATGGATCAGGGCATTTTTTTGACTACAGTGTGGGTCTGAGAAAGATGCTTCTGTGCAATGAAAAGTTTGGAGTACATGAGGGAACACACATAGTGCATCACTTCTTCTGCCTTCAGAATAAGACCATGTCCCAGGGCGTTTGCACATGTTCTCAGTGATGGATGGCCTGGGGAAGATGTCTGACTTGCTTCAGTTTGGTGTCCGGTGCAATGCTTTCTGATTCTCTCTTCCATTTGATGAATTTCCTTCCTTGTCTCTTGACCTCCTCACGTTGGCTTGGGGCTGGGATATCCCTGTCTGGCCTTTCCTTGGGGGAAGCACCCAAACTCCAAAATTATTTCTCCTTATTTCTTCCACATGCCATAGAAATTCTCATTCCTTCAAGGTTCCACTCAGTTGCCAAGAGGAAAGTGGTTCACTGAGAAAGTAATACTAAGCCATGAATATCTAGTTTCTCCTCACTTAGTTAACTCTCCCAAAGTATTTTAAGTGTAGGTGATGTCAACATAATCTATTGCTATGGGATTTAAGTGGAAATCTTCTTGAGGTGGAAAGATCTTCTCATTTTAAGGCCTTGACATGCATTCAAGTAACTGAGGATTTAGTATTCTGAGGTGGAAAATGATGGGTGGACTATTGCCTGATAGCATGGGCTTTTCCAGTCTGCTTTAGGGCTGGTTATTGTGGGAGGAGCCGCAGAACCAGGCCAGGAGCGGGAAGGCCCCAGGACTCATCTCCATCGGCCTTGCTGCATTTTAGCTCTGTGGCCTCTCCTCTCATTGGCTGTAGTTTATTCTACTATAAAGAAGGGATAACAATACCTCCTTCTCAGGGTTGATGTGGAATGAAATGAGAGAGGGCATGTGAAAGTCCCTAGAAAATCAGTTTTCTATCATGGCCCCATATATTTATATGCATTTTTGTTTGTATGCAAGAATTTGTATGCATTTTTTTCATCTTCTATGGTAAGTGCTTGAGATAGCACTTATACAACAGTGTTTTTTTCTCAAGGAGACTATATGATATAATAAGTGGTAGGATACATAATTTGAAAGGTCAACCATGGCATAAGATGTCTGGTGACAAGTTCCAACCACAGTGATACAGAGAATCAGAGGAAATTCCCCCAGTTACAGTGCTTGGAATGGGCCCCTCTTAGTGAGAGGGTGCCTCCCCCATCTCTCCCACCCTTATCTCTACCTCCATCCCACCCCAGACTATGAGTCTTTCAATTTTCCGGGGTCAGCGTGTCTCTTCAATGGGACATTCTCTAGCCTTGGGGATGTTAAGCTGCATTAAAAGAAATATGTCTACTTGAGTACTTTTCATACAGTTCATATTCAGGATATTCTCTGGCACTTTTTCTTTTTTAGGTAAAATCAAGGAACTCTTCAGAAAGGAAACTCTTACCAATGCAACCGTGCTGGTGCTAGTGAATGCTGTTTACTTCAAGGCCAAATGGGAAAAATATTTCGACTATGAAAACACAGTTGATGCACATTTCTCTCTAAATGAGGTACTACATTAGATATTCCACTCAGAATTTCCACTCAGAATGATTTGCAGTGTGTATACTCAAATCTAAAACTTAGATCACTGGGTCACAGCTTACATGTATAATAAGAACATTTAGTACAAAAATCAGTACCTGAAGTTTATTAAGCATTTTTGTGCCAGGCACTGCACTGAGCATTTTCCGCTCATTATTTCATTTGTTCCCAAAATAATGTTATGAAAATGGATGTTATTATTATTCCCATTTAGGAGTTGAGGGAGAAAAAATGCAAAGGTTAAGTTACTTAGCCAAATTCACGTTAGGATTCACTCTGTGAGTGTTTGCCTCAAGCCACCAAGCTGCAGAATGGGAGGAAAGGGAAGAGTCAGGCCCCAGGCCAGCACTTGCTAGCCATGTTCCTCTCTCAAGTGCTGTACATCCTCATCTGTAGATTCATGACCCCCTACATACCTTGAGATTATTTTGAGATTTAAAGTGCCTGGAGTGGTGCCATTTCCTCTGATGGAAGCCTATGGAACAAGTGTTGTTAATTTAATATGTAGATGGTTATCATTTAACCAAGGTTCCCATTGGCACTGTGGTGGGGGCATTCAGGCCAGCAGGTGCAGGGGGCCACATGAGGCCAAGTGACTGGGATGGAACAGGTATGGAAGACAGAGAGCTGGCAGGGCTTGTTTCTGCTGGCTAGGCTGTGGGTAGATGCCTGGAAAGACAGTCTACCAACAAGTGGTCTTGGAAGCTGAAGAACCGATTAAAACCATGGGAAGATAAAGTGTTGGTAAAGGAAAGGCCAGCTGACCAGTGGGCAGAGGACTCTCTTTGGTTGGATCACTAGTGTGGCTCAGAACTTCTGGTGAAGCTTTAATGGACCCCTGTTTTCGGAGAAGTTGAGGACCATGTGAGTTTGTGAGGTTATCATAGCAGTCCTGTCACTTTCTACCTTGTCTACTACAGAACGAAAAGAAGACTGTGAAGATGATGAATCAAAAAGGTCTATTTAGAATCGGCTTCATAGAGGAGCTGAAGGCACAGATCCTTGAAATGAGGTATACCAAGGGGGAGCTCAGCATGTTCATCCTGCTTCCATCTTGCTCTGCAGATAACTTGAAGGGCCTGGAAGAGGTAGACTTTCATTTTCATGTCTCTACAAAATATTTCATTATAGATCTTTGGAAAGCAGTGGTATCTACCATCTATCACACTGAGGAAGGATGGTACCTGAGCTATAAGAGATATCAAAGAATACTTAAGAATCTGAATTTGTTGAGATATTTATTCCTCATTTGTTTAGAACTAAAGAACAAATGCCAAAAATGTTGTATAGGAGTTTCCTCTTTAATCTCATAGCTCTCTGAAATTATTTTTTCCGGATTTAGGAATCTGGATGCTGAGTAACTTGAAAATTGCTACAAATGAAATGGCTTTTCCTTTTCTCTGAACAACTTGACTTTTGGCCTTCTACTCAGACTCTTTTGCTCAGTTAAAGACCTTTAGTGGAATCCTGCTTTTAGGTGCCTCTGCCTTGACAGAGGTGGAGATGCTGACACTGGAATAGATTACTTGTGAGGTAGGAATCCATATGGTCATGTGGATGAAGAGAGAAATAGAGAGACAGTGGCAGAGAAATGCTGGTATAGTAATTACAATAATAATCTTTATTCAAAATTTGTTATATGCCTGGCCTATGTTAAGTAGTTTACATACATTATTTTGTTTAATCCTTGCAGTAGCCTAATGATAGTATCTCCATTTTATAGAAGAGGAGATTGAACTTCAGAATGTCAAGGCTTAGCCAAGCTCACCCAACATATTCAACTGAACTTTGGTGGGCTTTGAACACTAGTCTTTCAGACACCAAAGAATGCTGGAACCCAAACTATCCTGGAACTTTTAAAGAGGAAAGAGATTTGCTTGGAGGAGTTTTAAATGAAATCAGAGTATTTTAAGGCTTAGGGAAAGACCTTGAAGATTGTTACTGACTGTTGAAATAGACTCAGACTCTTTGAAGTAATTGGGGTATTCGTGGCAGGCTCATAATCTGATCTTAAACGTTATTTTCTTCCTCTTGTAGCTGGAAAGGAATATCACCTATGAAAAGATAGTGGCCTGGAGCAGTTCTGAAAATATGTCAGAAGAAAGTGTAGCCGTCTCCCTTCCCCAGTTCACCCTGGAAGACAGCTATGACCTCAATTCTATTCTACAAGACATGGGCATCACGGATATCTTTGATGAAACAAAGGCTGATCTGACTGGAATCTCTCCAAGTCCCAATTTGTACCTGTCCAAAGTTGTCCATAAAACCTTTGTGGAGGTGGATGAAAATGGCACACAGGCAGTTGCAGCCAGTGGAGTTGTCGGCATGGAAAAGGGCACACCATCCTGGGTGACATTTAATGCCAATCATCCTTTTCTCTTTTTCATCAGACACAACAAAACCCAAACCATTCTCTTCTATGGCAGGGTCTGCTCTCCTTGAAAGGAGCACACTGTATAGTAATTGGGAGCTGGAAGAAAATGGCAATGCAGTCTTCTCCTGTTATAACATGGGCATTTGTGTTTTTGCTAATATCTAAAGCTGGCCGAATTCCATCGCAGCTCCAGGCTCCCTTCTTCCAGGCATTGGCCGGCACTTGTCCTGATCTTTCTCTCACCCTGTAGCTGATTTTCAAGGATATAAATTCACCCTCTGTGACCTGAAGGTCAATATAATTGAGAATCATATTGACTTTGAGTGACCTACCTCCTTATGAAGGAATCCTGAAAGTTCAAGTCATTAGACCACTTCTAGGAGACAGCAAACTCAGAAAACACTTTAATATGGTGGCTAGAGAAATGTTTAAATGGAGTGTGTTTTAGAAACTCAACTCTGTTTCCATGGCAGTTAAAATCATGGCCAATCACTGGGCAGCATACCTTGCCTCTTCTTCCATCTTCTTCAACTGCATGGAAGATGTTTTGTGAGGTGCCTCTTACTTGGTAGAAAGCAGGGCTTGGGGTGGATTTAGGTGATAGTTCAAGAATGTAAGACTGCCTCAACCAGCTCTCATTTTCATGGATGAGGAGAATGGTATTTGTCTTGTGAGTTTGACATTGACCCAAGAAAGTGGCAAGTGGATTTAAAAGAGGTTGGTTTCAGTTTTCCTTAGTGAGTCTCCCAGGCCACCATCGTGAAGCACTTCCCTCTGTCTCTTCCTCACCCCTTCCTCAGAGAATTCTCACTTGCAGTTACCCCTAAATACCCAGCATGTGAGGTGGGGGAAATAAGTGTTTCCCTCACTGTGGACCACTGGGCTCCCCATTCCCTTCTCTCAGTACTCTGGCCACATGGACCCATTTGTCCTTACAGAGGCCTCATGCTTGGTCATGTCCCGAGAGCAGGCCTCGGCCTGGGTGTGATGCACATGGAAACCCTTGTCAGGAAGGCTATTGGCTTTCATATCAAGCTCTGGTCTACTGAAAGCCTGATGTCAGAGTGTTCAAGACTCTAGGACCTGGGACCTTTGTTCTCTGATGTGTTGGTCTGAGTGGTTGATCTCTGCCTTAGCTGAATGCTCTGGAATGACCACTGACAGGCCTAACTCGAGGAATTGGTTAGTCTCTCTTCTGTGGAGGTGAATTTCTGGTCTTGGTTGTGGCCCAGTTTCTCTGCCTTGCCCGATGACCATCCTCTGCCCAGTTGCCACTGTGTTGGTCAGTGTGGCTGTAGCAGTTTTGGCAGGAGAAGGTAGGTAAACCTCACCTGCTCTCATGCTGGCCTCCTACCCCAGTGCTCCTCTACGCCAGTGATTTCTTTGTGCGAAGAGGGACAAATTTCACATTCTTCATACAGTTTTGTCATTGTCAAAGCTTGTTTATGGTATTAAAAATTTCTCATAGGTAATGTGAGGCAGTTTGAAGCATTACTTCTAAGTTTTTTACCCAGAATGCACGTCCCATGGGTCACATTTGTCTCAGATAATCAAATCAGTCTCTCTTGTGGTTCCTTTTGGGGCTGACATTTTAAGGCCTGGTTCCATGCTGACCTGGCATCACTGAGGGACACAGCTGGATAACCGTGACCTACATAGAGGTCTGGCATGGTCTGAAATTGCTTATGTTCTAATTCTTTTCCCTGATAAACACATTTTCTCGTTTGTATTGGGATTTTTCAGAATTTTAATCATGAGGGGAAAATGTATGTATTTACAATGATGAGAAAGAGTGAGATTCTTAAATTTTTCTGTACATCAGTAAACATAGTCTTTACTAATCTTTGATTGATTAAAATGTTTCTTCTTAGTGAATAAAGCACTTTTGTCATTAGTTAAGCTGTGTGTAATGTGTTGCCGATTGGCTTTTTTTTTTTTAAAGATTGGCACCTGAGCTAACATCTGTTGCCAATCTTCTTCTTCTTCTTTATTATTTCTTCTTCTTCTTCTCCCCAAAGCCCCCCAGTACATAGTTGTATATTCTAGTTGTAGGTCCCTTTGGTCATGCTATGTGGGATGCCGCCTCAGCAGGGCTTGATGAGCGGGGCCATGTTTGTGCCCAGGATCTGAACCAGCAAAACCCTGGGCCACCGAAGTGGAGCACGTGAACTTAACCACTCGGCCACGGGGCTGGCCCCCCAACCGACTTTTTTTTAGTGACATAAATTTTTCTTTAAAATTTTTCATTCAAAGATATAGAAATACATAATCTATAAAACTAACAATTCATCTCAACTATGTAGAAAAAATGTATTTTATGCCAGTAATAATTTCTCCCAACTTTCCACCATAATTACATACGAAGGCATACAAAAAAGATGAAAACTCACAACAATTCTAAAACCTAAGAGTGCTAGTCGATGGATCACCAGAATATGGGAGAAATTGCAGCTGACTACAAGCTGACAGGGCTGGATGGAAAGGCATCATCCAGGGGTTACCTGTATCATGCCACCATTGCATCAATCTGCCTTTTCTCCCACTGCAGTCTTCCCCTAAGTTCAGAAACACAAGATCTCTGTCAATCTGAATTCTGGACATCCACCTCTCTACTTTGTACTTGCTGCTGTCTCCCAGCCTCTGTCTTTCTTATTAGTTTTTTTTCTTTCTGCAGCCAGTTGAAGATTTGAGCAAAACTCCCCAAGTATGACTCAGACTCCAGTCCAAGTATGTCTCACAGGCATTGGCACTTTTCGCCCTGGGAAGTTTAGTCATCACAACTAAAGTGCTTTGGGTGGGACAAGGACAGAAAGAGCGTGGGTGGCAGTGTTCTTGGGTTTGTATTTTTCATCTACCCTCTCTGTTTAGAGTGTCAGAGTCAGGCCATACAGAGAGAAGAGGGTTCTAACTTGCTCCAGGAGAACTACACTAGATGGAAGCCTCTGAGATGCTGGGAATTATACTGAAAATAGAAGCTCTTGAGTCTTCATTTTCCCACCTTCAGTGAGACTGACTCTTCAATATGGCAGCCAAGGCAGAGAGAATATGTGAGTCAGTAGGCTGCTGTAATTGCTAGAAAACCAGCCCAGAGCATGCAAATCAGGGAGTGAGTGCTTCCATTTCTAGTTCAAGGTTCCTTCCACCCAGCAATGTAGAACAGGTGAAGCAATGTAGATTCAAAAACAGTGATTCATTTATGCCGACTATAAATATTCTGGGAAGAGAACCATGACGTGTAGACCTACTAGGCTCTCCAGTGCTCTCTAGTTCACAGCCTCTATTTTATTTCAACCCAAGTCCTCCTATGATTTCATACATTATCTAAAGCATATTTCCCCTTCAAACTCTGCCCCAGGTTTTGCTTGAGCTGGAGCAAGCCAGACATGTGTTGCTTCATCCCTGATTGCTGTTTACTTCCTTTGCATGTGTGGCATTTTAAAAATTAAAATATCATTAACCTGAGGGAGAGGTCCTATAACTGGGGTGACAGGGTTAGGAAGCTGTGCAGTTGTCTCTGTGGATTTCTTTGCTCCACAGTTGAATGCCAACTTCAAACGTGTTCTTTATCCACATTACTCACATTGTATTCTTGTTTTCCCCAATTTACTGTCTTATTCTTTCTCTTTTACTCAATAAAACAGAAAATTTATTCCCACATACGCATACCTTTTACCAATGTATTCTTTATACTTAATACTTAATTTAAAAATCCTCACATTCTAATACACTGGTTTCCTTCTGAATAATGTCATCCGTAATGTTCATCAAACAATGTTTTAGCTACAAATGGGTGAAAGCATTTAAGAAGCAATCAAACGCACAGCAGAGGAGCTGCCAGAAATCCACATACCTTTTGTTGACACACGTAGGTTCTGAATAGATGATCCCATGTCCAAGGTTAAGTAAATGGGTAAAATTGGCGAGTTGTGAAGCAAATACAGTGCCAAATAAGGAATGGATACATCATTCTGTAGACATAAAGATGAGACTTCAGAAAATGATTTGTGGCAAAAACCAGAAGAGAACTTGAGACAACTTTTAGCATGATCCATAGTATTTAAGAAGGCATGACATCTTCAGAAGTGGAGTGGAAATCCATGAAGGTAAACTGTGACAGGATGTGAAAGGACAGAAAGAAATGTAAGAAGACCTCTAAGGAACTGAAAATACACTAGCAGAATTTAAATAGGTTTTAGAGGCAGTAAAGAAGCAAAATTTTTGCACTGGAAAACGTAATTAGTGATGAATAAGGTGTGTTTGAGTGTCTCTCTTAGAATGTGTAGGAAATAATAAGAGGAAAATCAGTAGATACAAAAAGAGAACAGAAAGTAAACCCAAGAATTATGATGTTTCTGAGAAAGAAATCAGATTAATTGGCATGAAATCAATAATCAAAGACAAAATTAAAGAAAACTTTCTAAACTTGGATAATCACGTGATTACACTGGTTGATTTCCAAGAAAAATAAGCAAAATAGACATGCTAAAAAATTTTCAAAATAAAAGTTTGAGAAAATAGTTCTATTAGCGTCTGGGAAAAAAAGAAAGTAGTTGACTTATAAAAGATAAAAAATCAGATGGGCCTCAGACATTTGTGTTGTGTTAAATTTCTAAAGACAATGAAACTTAGTTTACAAGTTTGAGAGGAAAATATATGATGAAAGAATTTCATTTGCAGTCAAGTTGAGTTTTGTGTACAAATGCAACAGAAAATCCTTCTCGGATGTGTTTCTGTGTATGTGAGTGTAGGATGTTTAATCCTCAGCACCTAGCACCATGCTGTGAACATCATAGGAATTAAATTCATGTTGCTTTGAGTGGAATCCAACGCAGTCAAGGACTCTACAAAGTTAATAAAGAAATCCCTTCAGTAAAGATATGATCTGAATTGACAATCAAAGGAAGAGAAATTCCTCATAATGAATTCTAATTATGCCCCTAATTGTTGGCAGCTGTGAATCTTCTCTTTAGCACTGATTTTTTGAAAAATATTGGGTCCAGGCAAGGGGCAAGGTTTATTATCCCAAATAAGATGGCAGCCATGAAATCCCTGATTGGAACAGTAACAATATAGTATTTACTGAGTACTTGTGTACCACTGTTGATCGAAGACCTTTCCATGTGTTAGCCTATTTAATCCTCTCAATCACCCTGAGAGGTAAGTTATTGTTATCCACATTTTATAGAAGAGGAAACCGAGGCACAGAGAGATTACATAATTTGCTTAATTAAGGTCACCCAGGCAGCAAACAGTTGAGCTAGGATTTAAACCAGGCCATCTGGCTGGATGTTAAACAGTGGGTATCTAACCACTACTCTATATATCCTTCCAGGTAGAAATAAAGAAACCAATTCCTTATTTATTTCCATTTCTTCATTTTGCACATGTGAACTTTGAAGGCCAAGAACTTACTCAAGATACAGTTTTGGGTGGCAGAGTAGAGTCTAGAGTTGAGAGTCCCAGCGTTCTTGAAACTTGGAGTCGGAGAATTCAGGAGGCAGAGGAGTATGAGGCAAGCAATCATTGTGGTGGTTGGCTCGAGTATTTCAGTAGGAGCAGTCAGGCAGGTGTGCCAAGTGGTGAGCGGCAGAGGTCTTTGCCCTCAGGCCAAAGCAGTAAGCGTGTCTGCTTGAGTCATAGAGGCACAGCAGTACCCCCAGGTGACTGCCAATATCGAAGAGGAGGATAAGTTCCCACTCAAGGGTTATGAGCTACCAGAACCCTTGCCTGGAAGCACATGCAGCCCCTCCCACTCCTAAATTGCCAAGGCAGGCAGTGGTGGCAGGCAACCACAAAACAGCATTCATAGACAGTCTAAGGATGAATCGTATTCAAACACAGAGATAAGCACATAACCCACATTACCCAATGTGTGAAGGAAATAACCACATGAAAGAAAGAAATTAACCTCAACAGAGTTAATAGGTCAAACAAGGGACATTAAAAAATATAAAATAGGGGCCGGCCCCGTGGCATAGTGGTTAGGTTTGCGTGCTCCAATTTGGTGGCTGGGGGTTCACAGGTTCAGACCCCTTGTGCAGACCTAGCACCTCTTGTGTAGACACACTGTGGCAGCATCCCACATAAAATAAAGGAAGATGGGCACAGATGTTAGCTCACAGACAATCTTCCTCAAGCAAAAAGAGGAATATTGGCAATAAATCTTAGCTCAGGGCCAATCTTTCTCATGGAAAAAAAAAAGATACCATAAAACTACAATGAGAGGTTGGAGATGATGGGGTTGAGGAGTGAAGTGGGGATTAGAGAGAGAGAAATAAAACCCCTTGTTATATTTTAGGGGATGGCAGGGAGCATAGATTAACTCTAGACATTAATAGAAACTTATGTTCAATATTTGTCTGAAAACTAAGGGTAGCTAGTTGAAGAAGTGAGTTAAGAGGCATAATTGCCAAGACATTAGGGGAAAAAAGAATGAAAAAGATTTGATCAATTCAAAAAAATGTGAAAAAGAAAAAAAGAGAAGAAAGCATGGCATATACAAAACTTAAAAGAAGTTGGTAAATAAGTCCAAATACGACTAGTTCCAAGAAATGCGGATGAGTTAAATCGGACTGTTAAAAGACAGACTGAGTTAAGAAGACAAAGATTTACTTATAGACTATTCATAGGAGACAATAACAACAGTCGGAAGATTAAAATAATGGTAGAGAAAAAGAGATACCAGAGAAATATTACCAGGAGGGAAGTGAGAGTAACAACAATGACATCAGACAAAAAATCTCCTCAGAGTCCAAACAGTAATAGGGGCAAAAAGAAATATTTCACTTCGATAAAAGCTGTCATCTATCAAAAATCAAAATAATATCATTTAGCATAATTTGTAAATACAGGGAGGTATAAATAAAAGAAGAAATTGAAAAATCTACAAAAATAGCAAATAACTCTAATACATCTTTTCTAGATTGCCAATAATACAAGCAGGAAAAAAGCTACTTAGAGGAGAACTTAAAACTTTCAATGCATTTATTAAAAAACAAGAAATAATTAAAACACTTTTTTCCCCCCCATAAGTTTGAAAAGAGAACAACATTCTTCACAAACCCAAATAAAGGTGAAAATAATAAAGATAAAGGCAGAGATTTAAAAAATGGAAGGCAGAAGCTTAAAAAAAAAGAATTGGAGTTACGATAAAAAAAGAATAAAAACATTAAGAAACAATCTAAAAATAAGAAAAGAGACACAAGTTATTTTCTATTTGTGGAGGTTTCTCTTTAGAGTAAATTCCTAGGAGCAGAATTGCTGGGACAAAGCACAATTGCATATGTAATTTTGCTAGCTATTGCTAAATTTGTGTTATAAGGGTTGTAACACAGCACTCCCATAAGCAATGTATGTAGGTGCTGGTTTCCTTATAAGTATACCCACAGAATGTGACAAAACCTTTGGATTTTTACCAAACTGATAGGTAAGAAATGGTGTATTAGTATAGATTTAATTTGAATTTCTTGTTTTGAGTCAACTTGAGCATGTTATCATATGTTAAGTCATTTTGTTTATCTTTTCCTGTGTAACATCTTGTTCAATTTTTTTTGGACCATCTTATGTGGATTTTTTTTCTTGATATTTAAGAGCTCTTACATTTGTTAGGAAGATGAAGCCTTTGTGTTAGAATTAGCAAAAACCTTTTCTCAGTTTGTCATTTCTTTTTGATATTGCTTATTGTATCCATATTTTCTTTGGTGCAAAAAAAACCAAGTAAAGTTAAAAAAAATTTTTTATAAGCTGAATTGATCAGTCTTTTCTTTTATTGCTCCTAGATTTTAAATCCAGCTTTACCCACATCCAGGGTATGAAATAATTTACCCATGTTTTCTTCCATTATCTGTATGATTTCAGTATTAAAAATTTAGATCTCTGGTCCAGATGGAATTTATTCTGGCATATGAAGTGAAGTATGGATCCAATTTTTATCTTTTTCCAAATGGCTATCCAGTTGTTCCAACACCACTTATTCATTTATCTGTCCCTCAGGAATTTGATACTCATTTATCATGTACTAAATTCCCATATGTGCCTTGGTCTGTGTATGCACTTTTTATCCTGTTCCCTTGGTCTGTCTACTCATGTGCTAATTCCACAGTGTTTTAATTATAGAGGCTTTATTGCTTTTCCTTTACAGTGCTTGCCTACTGATTCATCTTTGTGTATTTTTCCATATGAACTTTAGAATCGTTTTGTCATGCTGTTTCACTGCTCCCTTTTTAACTTTTCCTTGTGATATTTAGGAAAATTTGTGGTTTTTTTAAGATGTAGCTTTTATCTTATATCCTTGTATAATGATATTACACTCCTTTTTTCCTTACTTATGTCTCTATCATTTTTAAATGATGTCTTTTGACTTGCATCTATTACCTAGGCAATAATCAGTGGACTTATTCTACCTTTGAATTTCTTTCTAGCATCTACTGACACTTTTTGAGCCATGTTATTTCTACTTTGGCAGAACATATAAAACACATAGTATTTGCATGTTACTTTTCCACCTTTATCTCCATATTTGTTTTAGTCTTCCAAATGCAATAAAATATATTCATACTCACTACCAGCCTTTGGCTGAATTTCCCCAATCAGTTTCTGTTGTTTTTCGATGAAGCTTATCATATCTCAAGAAGGGCCAACAAGTACAATATTCTGGAAATTCTTGACTGTTTAACACTGTTTCTCTGTGGTTTTAATTCACGAAAGAGAACTTGTTGAGATATAAAATCTTTGGTTTGGATTTTCTTTGAGTTTCTTTAAATATCATTCTACTGATTTATATATTGCTCTCAAGAAGTCTGATGTCAACCTTATTTCCTTTACTTTATAATGACTTGATTTACACCTCCCAGCCTTCTTGGAGATGGTAAAGACTGATCCTTTTTCTAGAATATGTCTTAGACTGGTTTATTCAAGGTCAATTTTCCCAGGTACATTATGAGCCCTTTCAATACGTAGATTCAGGATTTAGTTGCAATTTTTGAAATTCTTTCTTGCACTACAGTTTTAAATTTTATTTCTACTACACTTTTATTTTTGTACTGCAAAGACTATAATTATATATATTTTAGACTCCTTTGTCTTTGATTTCTACCTTTCTCTTTGGTCCCTTTACTCTTTTCTTCATTTTATTTCTCTTCTTTAGCCTATTTTTTATTGCTCTTCTCTATGCCCCTTTTGTACTTTCTCCTGTAGGCAACTTATTTAGTCTTATTAGTAAGGTGATTTTATTGTTTCTATGATTTCTTTCCTAGGTTCAGACAGATCTCATGACACATTTTTCTTTTTGTTGTTTATTTCTATTCTGAGTTTTTGAAATTATGATTTGTAGCATTCTTCATGTTCACAATTGCTTTTCAAATGATATTTAATTCATAAGGTAGTGCTATCCTGCAGCTCCTTTTTCTTTTGGCCTCATGGTTGATTTCTTGGGGAATATATATATATACATATATATATATTTTTTGCTGAGGAAGATTTGCCCTGAGCTAAAGTCTGTGCCAATCTTCCTCTGTTTTATATGTGGGTTGCCAACACAGTGTGGCTGCTGACAAGTGGTGTAGGTCCATGCCTGGGAACTGAACCTGGGCCGAAGCAGAACATGCTGAACTTAACCACCAGGTCACAGAGCCAGACCCGAGGAATATTTTCATTAGCTGAAAAGTTTTGATTTTCACTATTTATTCTTATAGTAGTTTTACATATTTGTTGGGCACCTTTTCCTGTTCATACTGAAATGTGTAGGATTTTCGGACTAAAAATGAGAAGTAACTTTGCAAGGGTGATTTGGGTTCCTCACTGTTTCTTGGTTCAAGAGGGCTCTCTTCTGTTGGTACAGTTAAGTGCAGCTTTTGAAATAAATGGTGCCTTATTGCTGTGCTTGTTGAAATGAGTTATGTGCACAGAGATTTGAAATTATACTGAGGAACAGTTCCACTGAAGGAATAAATACTGATAAAGAGAGACCAAGGCATTATTCAGAGACTTTATGATCATCTTTCTAGAAAATCTAAGTAAATTAGCTGACAGTGTACCAAATAAGAAAGTTCTTAAAGATAGTTAGCTAGATATCCAAAAAATCCCACACCTTTCTTATACACTAGTAATAACTATTTGCAAGTTCATTGTTTTATTTAATTTATAGTGTCACCAGCTCAGGACTGAGTTACTTAAAGGAAGTTTCAACAGCACTTACCAGTTCCTCAAAGTCACTTTTCAGGTCTGTTCCAGGAAGACGAGCAACCACCAATTGCCCTGAACTGCTCCAAACCCCACTGCAGGAGTGATGCCTGCATGGACGGGCTGAGAAGCACCCAAAACGTTACCTTTGCTTCATTTTGACACTAAGATCTCTGCCCCAGAAGGAGCTTAAGGCTTATTAGCATAACATGTGATGTATATGAAAGCATGAATATTCATTCCCCACCCAAAATAAAAGACACCTGCTTTCCCTTGCTTGAGGAGACAGACCTTGGGAACTGATTCCCTGTGGTCTTATTTGCTGCAAATAAAATTTACTTTGTGTGACAACTACTTCTGGTGAAGGCTTTGATTTCAACTCACCAAGAAGTGAACTCATGTTGGTTCAGTAACAATAGCTCTTAATTCCATTTGAGATTTTCCTGTTACTTATTCGTTTATTTATTGGATGTATTTCCCCATTAGAATGTGAATTTAGTGAGAGAAGAAATATTTTATGCTTACTCATTGATGTAGCTCAGTACCTAACTCAGTGTTTGACATGGAGAAGATGCTCAAAAAAATTTGTTGAGTAAATAAAAGAATGGGAAAATGAAAGACTCTATTCACAAGAATATCAAAACTGTAAAATATCTATGAATGAAAATAAAAAGAAATGTTTTTTGTGATGAATAACATAAATATGGAAATATTGAAAAATATAAGCATATAGCTCAATGAATTATCAAAAAGTGAACATTCATGCCACCACCATCCAGGTAGAGAAATAAAACATTATCATTACCCCCCAAACACCCCTTTGTGTCCCTTCCAATTATTACTTTCTTCATCCTCTTTAAAATATCACCAATATGCTGATTTGTAGTGCTAAAGTTTGCCTGATTTTGAATTTTACATAAAAGGAATCATACAGTATGTATTCTTTGCATGTGGCTTCTTCTGATCAATACTGCTTGTGAAATGCATCCATTTTGTTGTCTATAGTTTTAGTTCATTGTCATTGCTGTGTAATATTTCCTTGTATGAATGTATTATAATTTATTTGTATGTTCTATTTTTGTACATATCTCTTGATGCCCATGAGCACACATTTCTGTTGAGTGTATACCTGACATGGAATTGCTGGGTTGTAGAGTAAGTATTTGTTCAACTTTAATAACATCTTTTGATTAATGAAAGTTTTTAACTTTTGTGTAGTCCAATTTGTTAATCTTTACTGTTAATGTTAATACTTTGTTGTGTTTCATTTAGCTCTGCAATTCACTTGGAAGTGATATTTTGTATATGGTATGAGATACTAGTCAAGATTTATTTTTTCACCCTGTGGCTATCCAGCTGACTCAGTGTAATTTATTGAAAACTCCACTCTTTCTCCACTGCTCTGCAGCAATACTTAAAAAAAAAATTGGGTGCACATATGCAAAGAAACTTTTCTGGGCTTTTGTTCTGGCCTGTCTTTTGCCAAAATCACACTTAATTACTTAATGACAAGTCTTGCCCACTGCTAGAACTGGTCTTACCTGCTGCTCCTCGTTCTTTAAGAGTGTCTCAGCTGTTCTTGGCCCTCTGCTACTTCAGATGAATTTACAATCAGTGGGTCAGTTTTTTGAAAAATAAAACCTCCTGGGATTTCAATTGAATTTTCAGTGATCAGTTTTGAGAGAATTGACATCTTTACAATATTGAGTCTTTCACACCATAAATAAAATGTATCTCTCCATTTACTTAGGTCTTCTTAATTTCTCTATATTATGCTTGATCTTTTTCTATGCAAAGGCCAACACATCTTTCATTTTTAATGGGTATGTGATGCTTTTTGATGCTCTTTTAAATCAGATATTTAAAAAAATTTTGATTTTCTATGTTGCTAGTATATAAAAAATATTTGATTGTTTTTATATTGACCTTGCATTCAGCAATCTTGCTAAACTCATTTTTTAATTCTTATAGCATATGTGTCAATTCCTTTGTGAATGATAGTTTTACTTTTTCACTTTGAATTTTGAAACTTTTGATTAAATAATTAATTAATCAATTGCCTTATTGCACTTGATAGGATCTCTGGTTCGATTTTAAATGGAGGTGGTGAGAATGGACTCACTTGTTTTGTTTTTGATCGTGAAGAGAAAACTGAATTTCTAACTCTCTCTTTCTCCATTTCTTTCTATGAACTCTATTGAAGGATATGTAAGACAAGCATGTTCCTTGCTCAATATGTAAAGATGACAATCCCCCTGACTTTAATGTACTAATTCAAAAAGTCCCAATCTAAATCCCCAGAGGATTTTTCACAGGCCTTGATAAGCTGATTCAGAAATTTATCTAAAGGAGAATGCATGCAAGAATTGCCAAGGAATTTTTGGAAAGCAAATACAATGAGAGGGCTTGGGCTAGATATTAAAACACATTTGTCTTAGGTCAGGTACTTTAGAAGCAGAGCCAAAGACAGAGGTTCTTATTCAGGTAATTTTTTTGGGTAGAGGAGAGCAGAGTGCTTCTTTGAGAGAAGCAGGACAGAGCAAGGCAAACGTTTTAATAAATCATGAGGTCTCAGCTAGAGGTTGGCCTCAGTCTGATCCTATGGGGGAACTCTGGAGGACAAAGAACACTAGAAAGCTAGTCCTATTTTGATGACAAGGGGGTCAGCCTGTCCTTTTATATCCTTATGCCAGTGAGTTACACCTGAGGTGTGCCCTGGCTGGGGGTGGGGTGCTGCCTCGCTTAGCAGGCAAGTGGCTCTCATTCAGGTGAGAGTCGTTCGACTGAGAAAAGGGCAGCTGTAAACAATAAGACAAGAGTAACTGGGTGATAGGAGCACTGGCTGGTAGGGGGACCCCAATAGCAATCATTGCAACATGATAGACTTGGAGAAGAAAAGTCTTACAAGCCGGTGTCAGTAACAGACATGCAGAGGTTATGCCAAAACCTGGGAGGGGTGGGAAACCCACTAGCACTCTGGTTCAGGGCTTAATTACTTCCTGTCCTCACTCTAAGCAAAGGAACCATTTTTATGGTTTCTAATCATCTACATGTTTTCTACCTTTGGGACAGTTTTGATACTGGAAGGAAGAGACTGATAAAATAGAAGAATAGAGAGGGGTCCGATGATTGGAGGTTGTGATGACGTTGAAAATTAGGTTTAGCGAGAACAACGATGAGAATCTGTAATCAGAGGGAGGAATTTTGGTGTCCAGTAATTTATAGCAGGAGTGGTTCCTGGTGATGACAACACCCAGTGCATGACCATGTGCGTGGGCTACGGGGGGGAAGGGAAGGTGAGGGTCAGAGAAGTGAAAGACAGCACTGACATGGTCTGTGAAGACATACAGAGGAGTTGTAGCTGTTAGGGTAGACAGAAAGACCGTGTGCCAAGGACCAGGGGGCCTCTGGTTGGGGAAAGGGTGCCACAGCAAGATGGGGTAAATCTCCTAAGGGAATATTGAAGATGATTAAAGGAAGATAGGCTTGGAGGAAGCAAGAGTAGGAAGGGGCCAAAGAATGAGGACCTTGTTTCCTGATCCCAAGACATGAGGGACAACGAGTGAAGACTGGGATGTGGGTCCTCCAAGGAAAGTCAGGTCTCCCTGTTAAAGCAGAGTGGCAGAGAAAGTGCTTTAGGAAAAAGCAGAGGGCTTATGGAAATAGCTGGGCTGTAGAACAGGGAGTCTAGGGCCACAGAGAAAGGAATTAGAAGACATAAACCGATAGGGATGTGAAAATGTAGAGCATTATTGCCAACTCAAAGATTTCATACCATTTAAAAAAGCAACATTTTCATTTTATTGTCATGCAAGGTTAACTCCATAACTAAGTGCTAATTCTTTCCAAACCTTACTTAGTTTGCTTATTTCTCAGTGACAATTAGAAAGTAAAGTTAATTAAATACTGTTTTGACTTTGCTTAAAGAACTGTAATCAACATATTTAAAAAAAAAAGCAAATTGTGAGTATTGAGATTGCTGCATACATTACCCATGCCCTTAGAAGCTGCATCACTGAGGTGCTTTTTCAGGCAGACATTACAGGTGAGAGGGAAAAGAAGGATGCCCTTCTAGCTGTTTGGATTTGCTGTTTGGCAACAATGATGAATTTTCACACCCTTTACTCAAGACTAAGGCTGAGAATAATGAAGTGCTGTTTTTTTTGATAAACTAGTAGAGCGAGTAGAGATGCTCCAGAGTTGACAGGAAAGACTGGAATTTGGATGTATGATTTCCTATTGAGTTTCTTTTTTTAAAAAAAATAGTGTTGTTTTTCTAAAATCAGTAAGATTGTGGGACGTTTATGAATTATTGGTGCTTAGCTCAGTGTCTTGTATATAGCAGACTCAACAAATGTTCATGGAGTTAATTTAAATGAGAGATTTCATAATTAATGGGCAGGATATTTGAGAACAAGAGTGGTGTGAGTGTATGTGTTATGTGTTTAGCTCCCTGCCCAAACTTTTCTCACTACTTTTCCTCCTTCTTTTCTAGCAAGCAAATTTTCTTTCATTTTATTCTTTGCATTTGACACCCCAAAATAATGCAACAGCAAAGTTGACTATATTACAGAGACTGGTCTTGTCAGGACACAGCTCTGCACATCTCTGGTAAGTAAAGTACACATTAGTTCAGGTCTTCGTCAGCCTATAAACCAGTGATTCCCAACCTTGGCTGCACATCATCATCTCCTGGGGTGATAAAAATTCTGATGCCTGGCTCCCACCCCAGAGATGCTTAGTTGTCTGGGGACGGGGCTTGGGCATAGACACTTTTTAAAAAAGTTCCCCAGGAGATTTTAATGTGCATCCAAGGTAGAGAACCAGTGCTCTGAACAATTCTTTCCAGAGGATCCTGGATGCCATTAGTGATGAAGTCCCTCTCATGGTCTGTCCCTGGTCATAATTCATTTAACTGGGCCATCTGACGCAGCCCTTTGGTCCTGGACTGAGCTCCCGCTTTTAGTCTTATTTTGTTGTCTGGTTAATTTAGATCTCTTTATGCTTGGGTCCCCCAAAGAATTTGTAAGGGATTTTGGAGAAGATAGAATTCAAACTCTATTCCTCTATGTCTAAGATGCACACTTTCTGAGCTACAGTTCACAACCCAATTGCTGACAACTTCAATTGCATCATTTCATGGCCATAAATGAAAGAAGAAGGAAATTCAATGCTTAGTTTTGTCATAAACTTTGCCTGCTAATTTTTTTATTAGGGGAATCGTCATTGAGAAACCAAAAGTTGTCTCACAGGAAATGCAAATGATGATGAGTAGGCAGAGGGAGAGACAGAGCTATAAATTAAAAATCTCAACTAAGCACGTTACACATGCTTTCTGGCTCCTTGCCCAGCCACGTCGTCTCTCCAAAGCCAGGTAAGTTTTTCCTTCAGCTCCAACTTAAGACTTCAGTGTTTTGAGAACATGGATGCTTGTTGATTTGAAAGAAGTGTTCTTATTGTGCATGACTTTCCTTGGGATGGTTTTATTTAATTCAGTGCCTACATGGCTATGACAATGTATCTTCTTCATCTTGTTTGAAGTAAATGAATTCATTTTATCTGTAAGTTAACCTGCAAAGAATCCCTGAAAGGAAACCCGAGGTTGAAATGGGAGTTTTAACAGAAGATGTGAGATGCCTCAGCAAGGATGAGCCCTTGATAGCAAAAAGCCCTCAAAGTATGTAGCCTTTCAAAAAATTTTATTTTGCATTAATCTCATTCTTGTTTGAGGATTTTTCTAGTTGTAATATAGCAGATGACGAAGATAATATAAAATGTGTTCTATTTGTTTATTTTTGGTAAATATTCATTGCTCTTTAAAAATTAATTTTTTGTGAGATAAAAAAATTAATATGAACTCTGTGTATGTTGCCACCTACAAACATAGGTTCTTTACTCGCCGCACAAGAGGGGCCAAATAAAAACTGGAACGCCAGGCTTATGGCAAGGAAAGAGTTTTCATTTGGGATGATATCAGCTGGGAGATGAGAGTGAGCCCTCAAATTTGTCTCCTTTCATTTCATCTCCCTGAAAGATGAGAGGCCAGGGGTTTTAGAGGTTTGTGAGGAATGTGGCTGCTTGTAGATAGGGGGGAGTCAGAGGCCTTGCTGGTTGGAGCTTTCCCACCAGCCTGTGTTCAGCCTTGGGAGGCTGCTTGCAGGAAGGAGGAGGAGATGGTAAGGAGTCCAGGTGGACGACCTTGGCTGTCTGTCTCTGTAGCGGAGAGTGGATTCTGGAGCCAGGGAGCCAGGGAGTAAGCAGGGAATGAGTGCTTTGGTTTTAAACCTGTATATGCTGGGTTTAATGTAGCGGAAATGACATCAGGGCTGGCATGATGTACAAGCCTGCAACAATATAGAAAAGTATAAAGAAGAAATGCTTTTACCCCGACTTAGCAATCCAAAGCCAGAGATATGTCATTGCCCATTAGCGAAAATTCAGCCCAGGGTCAAGTTTTCATGCAGTTAGGAATTGGGATTTAAGAGAATTAATCTATCTTACCACTCCCTGCACTGGATTTGAATCAATTGAGAAGTTGAAAATATCAGAGAAAAATGTGACTGTTGGCTTTACTATCGTGAGGGCTCCATTGGAGAACACTGCTTGCACCTGAGGCCAATAGGGATTCCTAGCCTGCCCCTTGCCTGGTCATGAGCCTAGCAGCTGGACAAGCCCAATATTGCATAGCCAGAGATGGGCCTGCCTGAGGGAGCTTAGCGTAGGGAGGAGATGGCCTGCAGGCAGATGCAGGAAGGTTCTGATAGAGAACAAGAGAGAAGAAAACCATTTGAGGCATTAACCCTGCTCCCAGGTGAAATGAGAACTGAGAACCACTGGATGATGTCAGAATGATTATCTCTGTCAAGAGAGGGTCAAGAGAAGGGTTGAGAAGTGGGCAGCAGTGGCCTTTCACCAACAGGGTGAAAATCTCTATTTTCTGGATCAATGCAGGAAGAAGAAGAGAAGCAGGAAGGGTTCCTGTGAATAAAGCAATTCAAATGAGTGACAAGTGCTTGTCTTGTTTTGATTGTTGTTGCTGTTCTAGAGCTCACTAGAATCATCATGGATTCACTTGGTGCAGCAACCATTCAGTTTGCCATTGATCTTTTCAAAGAGCTGAATATAACAAAGGATGGCAACATCTTCTTTTCCCCTGCGAGCATCTCAGCTGCCATCGGCATGCTCCTCCTAGGGGCCCGAGGAGCCACCGCCACCCAGCTACAGAAGGTAAGATGGGCTTCCCTTGCTTTCCAGACAGAGAGTCATCTCCGGGGGCAGCCTTCTAGCATTACCTTGAGAATATGCTCCTCTTGACCGATGGGCCAGGAAACAGAGAAAGCATATGAAGACATGGAACAATTTCAGGTCTATTGGGGAAGTCCTCTTCCCTCTCCAAATACCGCCATGCCTTCTGCTCCCTGGTGCTTGAAATTGCTAAGAGCAGGGGCTGGGTGAGTGGCCTTGTCCAAAGCCATCAACCTCCTAATTAAGGATGAAGCATGAAGAAGAAAAACTACTGGGAGATGTTGCATAATCCCCACTAGGGTATAAATGACACATCAAAGATGAAGATCTGAATGGATAAACCAATGTAGGCTCCTCTGAAGAGATCAGTGGGCAACCCAGACTTTTTCATGGTTTTGCAAGGAGAGAAATGTTACCTGTGTACCACTGAGGTTTCTTTAAAAAACATCCAATTTCCTCTGAGTGATCCTGTGTGAGGTTGTCTCTGCTCTGATCACTGCCATAATATTTTTTGTCCCTTGCAGGTGCTTTGCTCTGAAAAAGACATAGAAAGCTCAAGAACCAAAGCTGAAGAAAAAGAGGTGGGACACATGTCTTACAACCTTCAGTATGGTTGCTTTGTAGAAATGGGCTCACTGGGGGGATGTGCAGAAGAGGTAATACTTCACGCTTATTTTCAAGCAGTCACTGCAGTCAAATAAAGTTGGTAGGATTATACAATAATAATAAACCCTTAATGTTAAGAAGAAGAAGAGACATTAACTTTAATGTGCACCAACCACTATGATATATGCTGGTACAGGCTAATAGACTGAAAGTCCCTATATCAGAGTAGATGAGTTTTGAAATTAAACAGATTTGGGTTCAAATCCTGGCTCAGCTATGCTACTTTGGACAATTTATTCATCTTCTTTGAGCCCCTGTAAAGTGTCCAGTGGAGTGTCTGGAATGCACCAGTAAGTCACCCAGTGGTTGTCATGGTAGTCTTAGGTGATATTATTCCTACATTTCATTTTTATTTTAAGTGCCCTCTGCTGATGTTCCACTTTAAAAAATACTAGCACAGGACCAATGACTTCCTGGGGTCTCTTCAAGCTCTAGGGTTGTAGTATTCCTCACCCAAAGGATAGTCTGTGCAAACATGGGGGAGGGATTAAGTCCATAGGTGAGGATTGGCATCCAAAGATGGTTAGAGCTCTCAGGAAGGGCATACTTGCCCTGACAGCAGTCCTAGTCCATTCCCAGGCCCTCATAAAATCATGGCTCAAATCACCAGCAATATGAGCTGTTCATTTCACAATCCCACATGGTCAGGTTGTCTGGGTGGTTCAGTTGCATATATGGAGAGTCAGCCTTCCTTCCAGAGTTTGTACAACAGAGTTGGGTCAGATAACTGCTGTGCTGTCCACTCAATCAAGGAGCACAGTTGTTTTCAGAGCACTTTCCTTTCCAAGCATGGTAGCCTATATAGAATCTTTGCGCAAATTAGAAAAAGATACACCCCCTAGGACAGATGCCCCTCCTGGCTGAAGAGCTTTGTGACTGAGGTGAGGGTTGAACTTCAGCTTTGTGCAGGGCACAGCCTGTATGACTCTGTGCAGTAGCTCTGTCCATTCCCCAGGATTTTTCTGGGAGTCACAGCGGTATGAAGAAGATTAGAATTCTTCCTTTTCTCTTTTCCTCTCTCCTTTCCTTTCCCCATTCCTCCCTCCTTCCCCTCTTCCTTCCTTCCTTCCTTCCTGAAATGACCTTATATAAGCCTTGTAGTTTACCTGGATGACAGTCTCTCTAGTCCTGAGCTATCAAATATGGTAGCCATTCAAGTGGCTGTAGAGTGCTTGAAATGTATCTAGTCCAAATTGAGATGTGCCATAAGTATAAAATATGCACTGAATTCAAGAACTTGGTATGAAAAAAGAATGTTAAAGGACAACTGTTTTTATACTCGCAACACTGACATCAAATGTGTGGGTTTTGTTGTCACATTAAATAATTCTGATGCTAACTACCTGGAGTTAGTGCAGATCCTACAGGTGAAGAGCTGAGTCCCACAAGACTTTCCCCACTTCAGATGCCAGGCACAAGCAGTGGGTTCCCAGGTTACCCACACTTCCGTCTGACTTGGCTGCAAATCTGAGGATCCTATGACCCCCTCCTCAAGTTCAATAATTTGCCATAATGTCTCTCAGAACTCAAGGAAACACCTTACTTTTGTTTACTGGTTCATTTTAAAGGATACAAATGAATTTCCAGATGAAGAGGTAGATAGGGTGAGATATGAAAGGGTCCCGAGCACAGGAGCTTCTGTCCCTGTGTTTTGGGGTGCACCACCCTCCCAGCACATGGATGTGTTCACCAACCTGGAAGCTCTCTCAACAATAAAAATAGGGATTTTTACTGAAGCACCATCACATAGGCATGATCGATTATTAACTCAATTTCCAGCTCCTCTGCATTCCCTGGATGATGAGGTATGAGGCTAAAAGTTCCAAACTTCTAATACTGGTTTGGTCTTTCTGGTGACCAGATCCTACCTTGAAGCTATTCAGGAGCCTGCCAAGAGTTGCCTCATTAGAACAAAGGGTGCTCCCCATGACTCAGGAAATTCTGAGGGATTTGGGAGCTTGGTGTCAGGAACTGGAGTCAAAACTCAAATATTAGAATACAAGATGTTCCTAGCACCCCTGTCACTCAGGAAATTATGAGTTTTAGGAGTTCTGTATCAGGAACTGGGGACAGAGACCAAATACATATTTTTTATTATGTCACAAATGTAAAAATCTCATTAATTTTTTTTTAAGGTTTTATTTTTTTCCTTTATCTCCCCAAAGCCCCCCGGTACATAGTTGTATATTCTTCATTGTGGGTCCATCTAGTTGTGGCATGTGGGACGCTGCCTCAGCGTGGTTTGATGAGCAGTGCCATGTCCGTAGCCAGGATTCGAACCAATGAAACACTGGGCCGCCGCAGCGGAGCGCGGGAACTTAGCCACTCGGCCATGGGCCAGCCCCAAAATCTCATTAATTTTTATCTGTAAATTTTGTTGAAATAATACCTAACACATTGTATTTTAATATATAATTATTATAGTTATATATTGAAATGGTGATGTTCTACATTGAGTTTGATAAAATGTAATATTAAACTTGATATCACTTATTTCATTTTACTTTTAATAATGTAGTCACTAGGAAGTTTAAGATTGTGAATGTAGCTCAGAATTGTGGCTCACGTTGTATTTCAATGGGACAACGCTGGTCTATAATATGCATCTGGGAGGTAGGGTGTATGCATGTTCAGCTTTATTGACTATTACCAAATTGTTTGCCAAAAGGATTGTACCAATATCTATCCCTCTCAGCAGTGTATACAGGCCCATTTCATACAGCTGTGCAGAGAAAGTGGGACCTGAAATCCCACTGACCTTGCAATCCCTAGTCATCCATATTCATACATACATACATACATATGTATATCTTTTCTGTATTGTTGATGACCATATGATTTTTTTCTCTGTTAATGAAGCAAATTATATTAATAGAATTTCTAATGTTAAGCCATTTTTGTATTTGTGGCACAATCAACTTGGTCATGAGTTTTAAAAAGTTTTACATTATTGAATTGGATTTGGTAATATTTCGTCAGGGTTTTGAAAAATCTCTGTTATAAACAAGATCAATCTGTAATATTTTTTCTTGTCCTGTCCTTGTCTAGTTTTTGGTATCAGAGTATCACTAAACTCCTAAGATGAGTTGGGGAATGTTTCCTCTTTTACTGTTCTCTGGGAGAGTTTGTATAAATTCAGAAACACACCTGATATTCTGGGAAGAATTTGGATTTAAAACTGCCAGCCTGTTGATTGTTGATTGACTGATTGATTTCTAATTTCTGTTTCTATGATTTTGACTACTTGCAGTACTTCATGTAAGTGGAATCATGCAGTATCTATTCTTTTGTGACTGGCGTATCTTGTTTAACATAATGTCCTTGAGATTCATCCATGTTGAGGTGTGTAACAAGATTTCCTTATTTTTAAAGGCTGCATAATATTCCATTGTAGGTATATACCACATTTTCTTTACCCATTCATATGTTGAAGAACAATTGGGTTGCTTCCACCTCTTGGCTGTTGTGAATAATACTGCAATGAACATGGAAATGCAAATACCCCTTTGAGATCTTGCTTTGAAGTTTTTTGATATATATTCAGAAATATGATTGCTGGATCGTATGGCAATTTCATTTTTAGATTTTTGAGAAACCTCTGTACTGTTTCCCATAATAGCTGAACCATTTTACATTCCCACCAACAATGTTCCAGGTTCCAAATTCTCCGCATTCTCACTGACACTTACTATTTCCTGTTCTTTTGATAGTGGCCATCCTAATGGATGTGAGTTGATATCTCCTTCTGGTTTTGATATTTGCATTCTTCTTGTGATTAGTGATGTTGAGTACCTTTTCACATGCTGTTGGCCATTTGTATATCTTCTTTGGTGACTTGTCTATTCAAGTCCTTTACTCATTTTTTCTTTGGATTATTTTATTGTTGTTGCTGAGTTGTAGAAGTTCTTTATATATTCTGGATATTAACTCCATATCTGATATACGGTTTGCAAATAGTTTATCCCAGTCCACAGGTTACCTTTTCAATATGTTGATTGTTTCCTTTAATGAGTAGAAGTTTTTTAGTTTGATGTGGTTCCATTTGTCTATGTTGCTTTTGTTGCCTGTGCTTTTGATGTCATACTTGATATATCATTACCATCCACAATCTATAAGCTTTTTCCTTATGTTTTCTTCAGGGTTTTATAGTTTTAAGTTTTATGTTTGGTTCTTTAACTCATTTTGAGTTAATTTTTATATATGGTATAATGTAAGGGTTGTACTTCATTCTTTTGCTTGCAGATATTCAGTTGTCCCAACATCATTTGTCAAAGAGACTATCCTTTCCTCATTGTGTAGTCTTAGCACCCTTGTTTAAAACCATTTGGTCATATAAGCAAGGGTTTATTTCTGGTCTCCATATTCTGTTCCATTGGTCCATATATCTGTCTTTATGCTGGTACCACACCATCTTTATAACTGTTGCTTTGCAGTATGTTTTGAGATCAGGAAGTGTGAAGTCTCTAACTTCACTCTTTTTTTTCCAGATTGTTTTGTCTATTTGCTTGCCTGAGATGCCATATGAATTTTAAGATATTTTTTCTATTACTGCAAAACATGCCATTGAGATTTTGATAGGGATTGCATTGAATCTATACATCACTTTGGGTAGTATGGCTATTTTAACAATATTATGTCTTCCAATCCATGAACATGGATTCTTTCCATTTATTTGTATCTTCTTTGATTTTTTAAAGCATTTTTTTGTAGTTTTCAGTGTACAAGTCTTTCTTCTTCTTAGTTAAGTTTATATCTAACTCTTTTATCCCTTTTGATACTATAGTAAATGGGATTATTTTCTTAATTACTTTTTGGATTGGTCATTGTTAGTGTATAGAGATGCAACTGATTTTTCCATGTAGATTTTGTATTCTGAAACTTTGATGAATTAATTTAACAGTTTTTTGTGGAATCTAGGATTTTCTACATATAAGATTATGTCATCTGTGAACAGACACGAATGTACTTTCTTTCTGATTTGCATTCCTCTTATGTTGTTTTATTCTCTAATTTTCTTCTTCTGGCTAAGACTTTCAGGACTTTGTTGAATATATTGAATAGTAGTGGTGAGAGTGGACATCTGATTTTATTATGTTGATTCCTTCTATTTCTAGTTTGTTGAATGTTTTTATCATGAAAGGGTGCTGAATTTTGTCAAAAGATTTTTCTACATCAGTTGAGATATTCATGTGGCTTTTGTCTTTCATTCTGTTAATGTTGTGTATTACATTGATTGAGTTTCATATGTTGAACCATCCATACATTCCAAGTATAAGTCCTACTTGGTTATGGTGTATGATCCTTTTAATGTGCTGTTGTATTTGGTTTGCTAGTATTTTGTTGAGGATTTTTGAATCAATACTCATCAGATATATTGGTCCATAGTTTTCTTTTCTTATAAGCTTTGTCTGGTATTAGGTATTTGTTCTGGTATTAGGGTACTGCTGGCTACATAGAATGAGTTTGAGAATGTTCCTTTCTCTTCAAGTTTTTGGAAGACTTTGAGGAAGATTGGTATTAATTTTTTTTAATTGTTTGGTAGAATTCTCCAATCAAGCTATTTCGTTCTGAGCTTTTTTGTTGTTGGAGGTTTTTGATTACTGATTCAATCTTCTTACTAGTTGTCTGTTCAGATTTTTTATTTCTTCATTATTCAGTCTTGGTAGGTTGTATGTTTCTAGAAATTTATCCATTTATTCTAGATTATAATCATTAATAGTAATTTCTCATAATCCTTTTTATCTCCATGACATTAGTTGTCATGTCCCCTCTTTGATTTCCAGTTTTAGCTATTGGAGTCTTCTATATTTTTTTCTTAATTGGTCTGGTTAAGGATTTGTCAATTTTGTTGATCTTCTGGAAAAAAACCCCAACTCTTGCTTTTGTTGATTTTTTTCTATTGTTTTTCGACTCTCTGTTTTGTTTATTTCTGCTCTAATCTTTATTATTTCCTTCCTTCTGCTAACTTTTGGTTTAGTTTGTTCTTTTTCTAGTCCCTTGAGATGTAAAGTTAGGTTGTTGGTTTAATTTGTTCTTTTGATTGGACCATGTTTCCATGTCTTTTTGTGCCTTGTTATCTTCTTTTGGGACTTTGGCATTTGGAAAATCAGCCACCTTTCCCAGTCTTTGTGGTTTGGTTTAATACAGGGAGAACTTTTTCCAATCAGCCTGGCTGGAAATTCTGGAGACCTCTTAAGCATTTTCTGGGGATGCCTCCTGTCTGGGCTTGTGCAGGTAATCTAATTGAAAACGTTTGCTGGTTTTTACTTGGGAGCTCCCCTTGGTGTCTCTCTGTGATACTGCAGACTCTAATGCTGCTGATTGCCTTTGTTGTCAGTGGTCAACCTGGTGCTCTGTTCCTGTCAGCAGTTTGATTGAGACAAGACAGAAACCAGTCTCTCAGGCAGCCTCCAGAAAAGCCAGAATGGTCGGTACACATTCTACTCTTCTGTTTCTCTCCCCCAGGAGAAGTTGGGAGTTTTCTCCCAGTCACACCATACTGTGTTGGGGGAAGGAGCTCTGGTGAATGAGTACCGTGAATCTTTCTACTGGGCCTCGATGCAGTTGGTTCTTGCTCATCTGGGGTACAGGGACCTTTGGACTGGTTTCTGGATCTTTTGCAAAGGCATTTGGTTCTTGTACTGGTGTTAAGTCAGCCTCTCCACTCAGGGAAGGAGGATCTGGGGCTTCTTCTTCTGCCGTCTTGCTTACATCTCTCCTCAAAACTTTCTTTAGTAAAGATTGACACATGGCAGATGCTGTCAGGTTATATTTGCCTTTGTTTGTTCTTGAATGAATATTTAACTGTATTTTGAATTCTAGATCGATATTTCCTTGCAACTCTTTGAAGATACCATTCCACTCTGCATTTCTAATGTTGCTGTTAAGTTTGTTTAATTGGCATTCCTTGATAGCTGATCTACCTTTGGCTGCATTTAAGTTTTGCTGCTTCTTCTTGCTGTTCTTGAATTTTACTGCAATGTGTCTAGGTGTGAATTTCCTTTATTCAACAAGACTGATTTACCATGTTTTCTGAATATGAAAATTTATACTTTTCAATTCTGGAAAATTCTCAGCCACTTAATTTTTTGAGTAATGCATTTTCCCCATTCTCTTCTTCTTGCCTTTTGGAAGGATTTTAGAATTCGTATTGTATTTTCTAGATTTCTTCACTTGTCATACATGTTTTTTATCACTTTTTGTCTTTGTGCTGCATTCTGAGAAAATTATTCAGCTCTGTATAGTTCACTAATTTAGCTATTCGTAATTGTCTATTTGTCCCATCTATTGAGCTTTTAATTTCAATGTTTACTGAATATTTATGTATAGAAGTTCTAGTTGATTTATAAAACCAACCTGAAAATTGTTGATAGTCCCTGGTTCCTTAACCATATTTTCAATATCTTTTCAGGTTGACATTCTCAATATATTGCTTTTTAAATGTGATATTTGATAATTCCAATATTTTAAGTCCTTGAGGGTCTAACATGACTGTTTGCTATTTTTGTTTCTGATTCTTGATGTAGGACTTATTTTCTAATGACGTAATTTTGGAATATGAACTAATATTTGGCTGATAATTTATGGGGGTCCAGTGAAACCTGGAATATAGTTATCGTTCTAGTATAGGTAATTTTTTTTTTTTTCTGAAATAAGATCCTGGGGTGTTATCAACCCAAGGTCACTTTAAGTTAATTTCTTAGTACGGGATTTCCCAGGCCATAGAGATGGTATAAATTCTAACCCCAGACCTGTTTGACAGTAGCCTTCCCACCCTTTCCCCATTTTTAGATCAACTCAGTCACAACTGGCCTACTGGAGAAACACTCCCATTACATCCTCCTCTTTATATCAATCTGTTATTCACCAAATGCTTCAATACTTTGATCTGCTCACATCACGTATCAGTTAAGCTGAGCAGCCATAAAGTGATCACTTGCCCTTTAAAGGCTCATAGTAGCAAGGAAAGAGCCAAAGGTCAAATTCAACCTCAGATATTTTTTTAGAGCAGCACATTTTTACATTTTCACTTTGAATGTCTTCAAATGTTGATTAATTATTCACAAAAATTAACTAATTGTTTTTTATGTGCCAGATACTACTCTAGCCATTGGGTAACCAGTAGTGAAATAAAGATATAAACAACAAAAACCCATGGCCTTCATATTCTGGAGGAAGAAAGCCTTTCTGTTCTCAGTGCAATCACGAATAAGCCTTTCAGGTCAAATTTAAAATGCCTCTCCCCTCTCCTTTGCAACCAGTGTGAATGGAAGCAGCCACATACATGTCACTCAACAGGCAATGCGACTGTGTTCCTCTTTGTTTCAGGGAAGTGTGCTGGGTCAGCTGGCTCTGCCATGGAGCACTCACTCCTCAGCCCTCAATCAGAAAACTGATGGAGTCTACAAAAAATGTCCAGAAAAGTTTCCTCTTTTTTTTTTTCCCCCGCAGAGACAAGGAAATCTCACTTCAGTCCAAAGTATAGCTCTGACAAATGGCTACTTATACCAGCAGGAGTCACTTTTCTTGTCCACTATCTGGAACAGAAATTGCCAAACTTTAGAGTGGATAAGAATCATCTGAGGAGTCATCTGCTTTCCTCAAGTAGTTAGCTTGTGGTTAGCTAAAAACAAGCATATAAAACATTTAGTGGGAAATTACAGCTGAGATAAAAATGCACCCCAAGCCAGAAAAGCAAGATCTGTGGCATTGGCCGGCAGAACAGGCTTCTTTGTGGAGCTGAGATGGATTGTGACTTACGTTATCACATGATTTGTGTAAAAGTCACCTGACATCCAGGGGCCACACCAAACTTGTGGGCCACTCTCAAGACTATCAAACTGAGAGAAAGACCTAGCAGCCCTGTCTCTGAGGGAGAATCTAGGCTCGCTTTTGACAACATAACTCTGAGGTTTTGTTTTGATTTTGAAGATTGAGAAGAGAGAAGAGATTCATCACCAATTCCAAAAGTTTTTGACTGAGACAAGCAAACCCACTAATGATTATGAACTGAAAATAGCCAACAGGCTATTTGGAGAAAAGACCTACCTCTTCCTTCAGGTAAGTTTTGCTGTGTCCACCACATCTGTGAGTGGTATTCATAAATGGCCAAATGCCCTTGTTAGGACTGTGGGTTCTGGAGGCATGCTGCCTAAGTTGACTGCCTGGCTCTGCCCACATCACTGGGTGTGCCCCCTGCCTGCTCTCCAGACATCTAGTTTTTTGGAACTTTTTAAAAATCCTGGCAGTCTAAATCTGATTTTTGCCTTAACCCTATTACACCTGCATAAAAATGTGCACGGAAGTACTCAAAATGATTTGCCCAGGTCCTAAAAATCCCTGATTACACTGTGAGTCATTTCGATGTACAGATAAATTTAGGCAGAGATGTTGCAAAGTATAAATCGAATTTTCAAACTCTTTCTGTTCCTTCCTTGTTTCTCCTAAAGAAATACTTAGATTATGTTGAGAAATATTACCACGCTGCTCTGGAACCCACTGATTTTGTAAATGCAGCAGATGAAAGTCGAAAGAAGATTAATTCCTGGGTTGAAAGCCAAACAAATGGTAGAGTATGGTCATTCATCATAAAAGCGCTTCTTGAGTACTCACTGTGAGTGAAGCCCTGTGCTTGACACTGCTCAGGGTGCCAGGGTAAGAAAGCTTTGGGAGGGGACTTGAGATGGAGTCTCAGGGTTGGAAGGGCAGGGCTGGGCATGGGGGGTATGACAGAGGGCACTGAACACGGTGGAATGTTCTCAGCAAATATATTGAGAGCCAAGGGGAACCAGGGAGGGGACCATAGGAAGCCAACTTCATGGAAACACAACACTTAGTGGAGAATTATTTGCACATGCTGTGGATTACAATGTTTTTGGGGATCCTGAAATTGGTTACATGTCTGTCTTGGGTTCACATTTTTTCTTTTATATCAGAGCCTTTCTTTCTGAGTCTGAGTCCCTAAGTGAGAGTGTCATAGAGGGTTTCCTTTCTCTTTGTCAAGTGAGAAACGTTCAGCTCTCCCGTCAAAGCCTGCCTTTGCTACCTACAGCGGAGCTTGCCTAGGCCTCATCTCCACCTGAGCACCATGCGGGATGATAACAACTTTCACCCCATCCGCAGCAGAGAACTTGGCAGAGGCCTCACTTCATCCTCCTCTCCTCATCTCCTAGTATGAGCCAAACACACAAGAAATACCAGAGAGGAACGCTGATATGGAAAATATTTTGGGGAGCAATACTAATACTTTAGTATTAGAGTTTCAGATTACATTTTTTATTCCAGTTATCAGGGAAGCATCTCTTATTTCAGATTGCATTTTTTTTTTTTTCACGCTTAGTCCAAAGGAAAAAAAGTGTCTTCAAAGGGTTGATTGAAGGCAGTATTCTCCAGAATTTAGTGCGAGTTGGGCTAAACCCAGAGCCCAAAACATCAGCTCCTTTTCCAATAAAATAAGTAATCTCTAAAGGTCAGGTGGTAACTATATTGAATGGGCAAAAATAATGATAGCTAACGCTTACTGAGCGCTTATTATGAGTTGGGTAGTGTTAGAAGTGCTTGACGTGTATTAAGTCAACTCTTTTCAACAACCCTATGAGGCAGGTTTTATTCCTGTTTTACTGATGTGGAAACTGAGGCACAGAGAGCTTAAATCACTTGCCCAAGATTCCTCAGTTGATAAGAGGCAAAACTGGATGCTAGCAGAGGCAATCTGATCCCAGAGCCTGAACTCGTACGTATCACATTTCAATGTATCCAATGGGATAAATAGGCATTGGGCGAGGTGAAAATGTCCTTACCGATTCTGCTAGCAAACGCGTTGTTGGCAAGGCCTTCAGGCGCTGACGTGGCTGAGTTCACAATGATCACTCAAGTCCACCTGCATTGTATGTGCCACGCATATTGCTCATAATTTTGAAGATGGGCCAATTTTTGTTGTTTGTTTGCAGAAAAAATCAAGGACCTGTTTCCGGATGGCTCTATAAGCAGCTCCACTAAGTTGGTGCTGCTGAACATAGTTTGTTTTAAAGGGCAATGGGACACGGAGTTTAAGAAAGAAAATACCAAGGAGGAGGAATTTTGGCTGAATAAGGTTTGGTCCTTTATTTACAACGTGTGCTGTGCTTACATGTGGGATGTAAAATCTAAAGTCATATTTGAGCAAGTGTACATGGTGGATAGCGAATGCTGATTCTGAGGCTCTGATCTTTAACATGATTTTAGACCAAGCTAATTATTTTGGTGCGCTCACTTGGTTGTCTTACGTCTCTGACATTGCGTGCCCTGTGCCTTTGTTGCAGAGTACAAGTAAATCTGTGCTGATGATGACACAGCGCCATTCCTTCAGTTTCACTCTCTTGGAGGACTTGCAGGCCAAAATTCTGGGGATTCCATATAAAAACAATGACCTAAGCATGTTCGTGTTGCTGCCCAATGACATAGATGGTCTGGAGAAGGTAAAACCTTGCATTGCTCCAATGTTGCTTTCATTTCCTGAGGCTTTGCATCCCAAAGCTTGTTCTGGGTGAGCCTGGAAACAGGGCTTCTGATTTGGAGCTGGTGTCTGGCAACACCAAGTAGAAAATATTTCTCACTCTGTGCAAAAGCAAAGACAGATGGGTGTCTAAAGAGGAACATTAAAAGTTATCAGGTTTATTGAGAACAACCAATACTAAAATATTTGAGGATGAGCTAAAATGAACGTTTAAGGACACATGGGAATTCTAAAGATCATCCACCATTCTGAGAGATGGTTGATCCGGATGGACCCTCTTTCCCAGAAAAAAATTACATACGCACATGCACAGCAAATTTTGCGTTCATGCTTATTGGACCTTTGGAATTTCTTTCTTAGACTTTTAATCTTTTTTAAAGGCAATTTTTTTAGAGCAGTTTTAGGTTTACAGCAAAATTGAGAGGAAGGTACAGAGATTTCCCATATACCTCCTGCCCCCACACATGATAGCCTCCTCCCATAATCAATATCACTTACCAGAGTAGTACTTTTTTTTTTTTTTTTTTTTTTACCAAGGATAAACCTACGTCAACACATAGTAATCACCCAAAGTCCACAGGACCCTTAATCTTGAGCCCCTGGATTTAGTCCCACCCACTTCGCAGTTAAAAATTGATATGGCTGGTATCCTGTAGTTTTGAAATTAGGAAGGCTTTGTTTCAAATCCCTGTTCTTCTAGTTAGTAGCTTTCAGTCCTTTGATGCTTAACTTCCTGGAATGCCAATATTTTCCCATCTATAAAATGGGCTCCATAGTTCTTAATGTATAGTGTTGTAATGATTAGAAAATATATAGAAAAAATATATATACAGAACAGGACCCAGTATTGTAATAATATAGCATTTATCATTTATTGAGTGCTTTCCATGTATTGGACCCATTCTAGGAGATATCTTAAAATAGGTCCAGGACGTGGAAATTACTCAATAAATGACAGATGTTATATTGTTATAATACTGGATACTGTTCTGCTACTGTGAATCATCTCTAGTAGCATTATATGTTGGAAAGTATTTTGTCACAGTAAGATGGCAGTATGTATAAAAGCTTTAAGAATATTCATACTCTAACTCAAAAACCCCAGTTGTGGGAATTACCCTAGGGAAATAATCCAAAAGAAAAAAACTGCCTTTCTGAGTGAAATCAGTAATCTCTGCATTAAATACACTAGGATACCTACTTTGAAATTCATGATAATATTATTTTTGTATCTACAGTATCTATCAGCATTTATCATAATGCTTAATGCATACTAGATGATTAAAGTGAATGAATGGATGAATGTTGGGTAAAATTTATCAACTTGATGAACAAAAGTTTACATTATAACAAGTAAAATGGACATCCACTGTGATTGCAACATGTAAATGTATATTACATATTTACATATATTATAATATATTATAAATTGTATAATATATATGCATATAAAGACTAGAGAGGAATAGTAAAAATGAAATAATATGTATTAGGTTGCTAGAATAAGAAATGTCTTATTTCTTAAATTTAAAAGTTTATTTAATACTATTGAATTTTCATATATACACAGATAGTTTAAGTAGAGAAATATATTATATTAAATGCTCTATAAAATGAAGAGTCTAATGAAATGAAATTTTTACTTTTGTTTGTTACTAAAATTAGTAATTTCCTAGTGATAAAATCAGTATTACACTGTTTAAATTTGTCTCGCTAATCATACCATTCTTCCCTCCCTTTTTTTCCTTAATAGATTTTGGATAAAATAACTCCTGAGAAATTGGTAGAGTGGACTAGCCCAGGGCAAATGGAAGAAAGGAATGTGAATTTACACTTGCCCCGGTTTGAAGTGGAGGATAGTTATGATCTGGAGGCCGTCCTGGCAGCCCTGGGGATGGCGGACGCCTTCAGTGAGCACACAGCTGACTACTCAGGGATGTCCTCACGTTCAGGGTTGCATGTCCAGAAGTTCTTGCACAGGTCCTTTGTGGTGGTAACCGAGGAAGGTGTCGAGGCTGCAGCTGCCACCGGCGTGGGCTTTGCTGTCACATCGGCGCCAGATTATGAAAATTTTCACTGCAACCATCCTTTCCTGTTCTTCATCAGGCACAATGAGTCCAATAGTATCCTCTTCTTTGGAAAATTTTCTTCTCCTTAGGACAGTCAATGCCTTGGCAGAAAACTGGTGTTGGAGTATCAATACCACTATGGAAATAGCCCATTCTTTTAAAATTTGTTTTACTTGTTTGCACACTGTCTTACCATCAAAACTGATGTGACTGTAGTAGGGTGTGTGCGTGTTTTAAATTTTCCTTAAAAGTGAAATGTCCTCTTGTTTGTGCCATGCACAAAGTGTGTTAAATCAAAGTTCATTAATAATCTCCTGTTGATTTCTTCTGAAAGTAAATCAATGTCCTGTAGTGTTGTGTACTAATGGAGAGAAACATCTCTTCAGTAGACTGTGGACTAGTGATTTTGGGAGTCCCTCTGGTTCTAAGATTTTGGCGTGTTATAATAAGCAAGTAAAATAAAACAATAATTTACTCAATTCACGTGTTACTTTTTTCTTTTTCAGCAGAGAGTGTTGCAAACAGCAAATATGAAAGAGATTTTAGAAACCTATTAGCAAAGCATAGATTAAAACTCAAGGGCCAGAACAAGATGAAACAGTATACCAGACCGAAAGGATTCCCGTATTTTCATCCTCTATTCCAACAGAGTATGTTATCCATTGTCCGTTGCATAAGCATTCTGATATTGTAAAATAAACATGGTATTTGAGAAGATAAACATTGTACCTGATACACATTCCTATTCTGTCACGTTTTTAGGTGACAGTAAATATTTGGAATGACTTTTAGAAGAGTATTTTCCTTTCTTTTTTTCCCATTTACATATTTCTGGTTATTTTGTGAGTGAGCTGTGGGTATTACCAAATGATATTTTCTTGCAGATACTTTTTGAAAGACTCTGAATCTATTGCTGATGCTCTTTATTGAGGGCCTGCTTTACTTTGATATTTTCAATTTTTAACAAGATCCCACTACTGACATTTTTTAACATCATCATTGAGCTATAATTTACCTACCAGAAAATCCACACATTGTAAATTTACAATGTAATGATTTTTGGTAAATTTCTAGAGTTGGGCCTCTATCACCACAATCCAGTTTTAGAACATTTCTATCACCTTAAAAAGTTTCCTATGCCTGTTTTCACCTCTAGTCCCAGGCAACCGTTGATTTGTTTTGTCTTTATAAATTTTTCTTGTATTTGACATTTCATATAAACAGAATAATAAAATATGTAGTTATCGTATCTGGCTTCTTTCACTTAGCTTAATGTTTTTGAGGTTTGTTCTTGTTGTAGCGTGTATTGCTGAATAGTATTCCACTTCACTGAAAGGATAAGTTCTGTTTATCCGTTTACCAGCTGTGGACATTCAGATTGTTTCCACTTTTTGGCTGCTATGCATAATGCTTCCATGAACATTTGAACAGAGATCTTTGTGTGATCATACGTTTTTATTTTTTTTGGGTGGATTCATAGGAGTTGCTGGGTCATATGATAAGTTGTTGTTTAGCTTTTTAAGAAACTGTCAAACTGTTTTCCAATGTGGCTGTATAATTTTACATTCCCACCAGCAAGTACAAAGTTTCTAGTTTCTCCACATTCTTGCCAACAACCAGTATTGTGTTTATGCTTATAGCAATTCTAGTGGGTGTGAAGTGGTATCTCGCTGTGGTTTTAGTTTACATATATCTAATGACTAATTAGGTTGAATATTTATTCAAGTGCTTACTTGCCATTTGTATGACTTCTTTGGTAAAATGTATATTCAAATCATTTGCCCATTTTTGAATTGGATTGTTTGTCTTCTTACTATTGAGTTGAAAAAGTTCTTAATATATCTGGCTACAAGTCCTTTATCAAATACTGGATATATGAATAATTCCTCCTACTTTATGGTTTCTTTCCATTTTCTTATTGGTGTCTTTTAACTTTTTGAAGGATAATTTACTTACAATGAAATTTCCTATTTGAAGTGTACAACTCAGTGGTTTTAGTATGTTTACAGAGTTGTGTAAACATCTACACTATCTAACTTTAGAACATTTCCAACACCTCCAAAAGAAACTCCACCCCATTGACAGTCATTCCCATTTCTTCCTCCCTCAACTCATGGAAATCATTATTCTGTCTTCTATCTCTATCGATTTGCCTATTTTGGACATTTCACATAAATGACATCATACAATATGTGGCCTTTTGTAACCGGATTCTTTCACTTAACATAGTATTTTCAAGTTTATTCCGAGTTATAATGTGAATCAGTACTTCGCTCCTTTTTATGACTGGGTAATATTCAATGGTATGAATGTTTCAGATTTTGTTTATCCATTCATCAGCTGATGAAAATCTGTATTGTTTTCATTTTTTGGCTATTATGAATAATCCTGCTATGAATATTTTGTATGGACACACATATTTTCATTTCTCTTAGGTATATACCTGAGAATGGAATTGCTGGGTCATATGGTATCTTTATGTTTCTCATTTTGAGGAAGTACCAAATTGTTTTCCAAAGTAGATGGATCATTTTACAATCCCATAGCAATGTGTGAGGCTTCCAATTTCTACTCATCTTTGCCAATACTTTTTGTGGTTTGTCTTTTTAATTTTAATTTGAATCACTACCTTAGTGATTGTGAAGTAGTATCTCATTGTAGTTTTATGGTATCTTCTTTTTTTTTGGTGAGGAAGATTGGCCCTTAGCTAACATTCGTTGCCACTTTTCCTCTTTTTGCTGAGGAAGATTGTCACTGGGCTAACATCTGTGCCAGTCTTCCTCTATTTTGTATGTGGGACACTGCCACAGAATGGCTTGATGAGCAGTGTGTACATCTGTGCCTTGGATCCAAACCAACGAACCCTGGGCTGCTGAAGTGGATGGAGCGTGTGAACTTCACCACTATGCAACGGGGCCAGCCCCCATGGTATCTTTTTAAGTGTAATTAGGGTCTAATTTATTAATATTATCTTTGAAAGATCATGCTTTCGGTGTTGTATCTAAGAACTCTTTCCCTAACCCAAGATTACAAAGATTTCCTCTTGTTTTCTTCTGGAAGTTTTATGGTTTTAACTATTACATTTAAGTCCATGGTCCGTTTGTGGTTCTTTTTGTTTGTTTTTAGTGTGTGTGTATGTGTGTGTGTGTGGTGAGGTAAGAGTCTAAGTCTAGTTTTTTGTGTATGGATATATAAACATCACACACATGATTTCCTAAAAAGATAATCCTTTCTTTATTGAATTGTCTTGGTACCTTTATCAAAAATAAATTAACCATATTATAAAGTTATATTTCTGGGCTCTGTTTCCTTCTATTGATCTATATGCCTACTGAAGTGTCAATACCACACTGTCTTGATTACTGTAACTTTATAGTAAGTTTTGAAATCAGTGATTGTAATTACTTTGTTCTTTTTCAAAATTGTTTTGGTTATTCTCAGTCTTCTGCATTTTCACATAAAGTTTAGAATTAGCTTGTCAATGCATTTAAAAAGTCTATTGGGATTTTGATAGGAATTGTCTTAAATTTACAGATCAATTTGCTCAATATTGAGTTTACCAATACATGAATATTGAATATTGACTCTCTCCATTTATTTAGTAATTTCATTTTTTTTTGAGTTCCAAATTCCAATTTTTTTTGTAGCAGTAACATTGGATTATAAGATTATATAACTTTCAGGTGTATGTTGTAATGTATTTCAAATTCTGTGTAGATTACATCATATTCACCACCCAAAAACTAATCAGAATCCAACACCACACGCGTGTGCCTAATCACTCCTTTTGCCCTCCTCCCTGCCTCCTTCCCCTCTGGTAACCACCAATCCAATCTCTGATTCTCTGTGTTTGTTTGTCTTTGTTTTTATGTTCTACCCATGAGCGAGATCATACGGTATTTGACTTTCTCCCTCTGACTTCTTTCATTTAGCATAATACGCTCAAGGTCCATCCATGTTGTCACATATGGCCAGATTTCATTGTTCCTTATGGCTGAGTAGTATTCCATTGTGTATCTATACCACATCTTCTATATCCATGCATCCCTTGATGGGCACCTAGGTTGCTTTCAAGTCTTGACTATTGTGAATAATGCTGCAATGAACATAGGAGTGCATGTATACTTATGCGTTTGTGTTTTCAAGTTCTAGTGGAATAACTGGATCATATGGTAGATCTGTTCTTAATTTTCTGAGGAAACTCCATACTGTTTTCCATAGTGGCCGCACCACTTTGCACTCCTACCAGCAGTGTATGACGGTTACCTTCTCTCTACAGCCTCTCTTACACTTATTGTTTCCTGTCTTGTTAATTATAGCCATTCTGATGGGAGTGAGGTGATATCTCATAGTATTTTTGATTTGCATTTCCCTGATGGTTAATAATGTTGAACATCTTTTCATGTGCCTGTTGGCCATCTGTATATCTTCTTTGGAGAAATCTCTGTTCAGATCTTTTGCCCATTTCTTACTTGGGTTGTTGGTTTTTTGTTGTTGAGACTTATGAGTTCTTTGTACATTTTGGATATTAACCAAACTAATAAATGGTCTGCAAATATCTTCTCCTAATTGTTAGGCTGTCTTTTCATTTTGTTGATGGTTTCCTTCACTGTACAGAAGATTTTAGTTTATTTATTTATTTATCTTTTTCTATTGTTTCCCTTGCTTGGTCAGACACGGTATTTGAAAAAACGCTGCTATGACTGATATCAAAGAGCATACTGCTTATATTTTCTTCTAGAAGTTTCATGGTTTCAGATGTTACAGTCACGTCTTTAATCCATTTTGAGTTGAGTTTTGTACAGGGTGTAAGAAAATGGTCTATTTTCTTTCTGTTGCATGTGGCTGTCCAGTTTTCCCAACCCCATTTATTGAAGAGATTCTCCTTTCCCCACTGTATGCTCTCGGCTCCTTTGTTGAAAATTAGCTGTCTGTATATGTGTGAATTTATTTCTGGGCTCTTGATTCTGTTCCATTGATCTGTGTGTCTGTTTTTGTGCCAGTACCATGCTGTTTTGGTTAATATGGCTTTATAGTATATTTTGAAATCAGGGTGTGTGATATCTCCAGCTTTGTTCTTTTTCCACAGGATTCTTTTGTCTATTCGGGGTCTCTTGTTATTCCATATAAATTTTAGGATTCTTTTGTTCTATTTCTGTGAAAAATGTTGTTGGAACTTTCATAGGGATTGCATTGAATCTATAGATTGCTTTAGGAAGTATAGACATTTTAACTATGTTAATTCTTCCAATCCAAGAGCACGGAATATCTTTCCATTTCTTTGTGTCTTCCTCAATTTCTTTCAACAATGTTTTATACTTTTTGGTGTACAGAACTTTCACCTCCTTGGTTAAGTTGATTCCTAGGTATTTTATTCTTTTTGTTGCAATTGTAAATGGGGTTGTATTCTTAATTTCTCTTTCTGCTACTTCATTGTTAGTGTATAGAAACACAACTGATGTTTTTAACTTTTTATTAAGATTATGAATGTTTACAACCTTGTGAAATTTCAGTTGTACATTATTGTCAGTTATGTTGTAGGTGCACCACTTCACCCTTTGTACCCACCCTCCCTTTCCCCTTTCTACCAATCAGTTCTCTTTGTCTATATGTTTAACTTCCACCTATGAGTGGAGTCATACAGAGCTCATCTTTCTCTATCTGGCTTATTTCACTTAACATAATACCCTCAAGGTCCATCCATGTGTTGTGAATGGGACGATTTTATCCTTTTTTATGGCTGAGTAGTATTCCATTGTGTATGTATATATATATATATATATATATATATATCCCATATCTTCTTTATCCAATCATCAGTTGATAGGCACTTAGGTTGCTTCCATGTCTTGGCTATTGTAAATAATGCTGCAATGAACATAGGAGTGCATGGGACTTTTCAAATTGCTGATTTCAAGTTTTTTGGATAGATACCCAGTAGTGGGATAGCTGGGTCATACGGCATTTCTATTTTTAATTTTTTGAGAAATCTCCATACTGTTTTCCATAGTGGTTGCACCAGTTTGCATTCCCAACAGTGTATGAATGTTCCTTTTTCTCCAAAACCTCATCAACATTTGCCACTTTTTGCTTTGGTTATTTTTGCCATTCTAACAGGTGTAAGGTGATACCTTAGTGAAGTTTTGATTTGCATTTCCCTGATGACTAGTGATGATGAGCATCTTTTCATGTGTCTATTGGCCACCTGTATATCTTCTTTGGAGAAATGTCTGTTCATGTCCCTGCCCATTTTTTGACCGGGTTGTTTGATTTTTTGTTGTTGAGCTGTGTGAGTTCTTTATATATTATAGAGATTAACCCTTTGTCGGATATATAACTTGTAAATATTTTTTCCTAACTAGTGGTTTCTTTTTTGTTTAAATCCTGTTTTCCCTTGCCTTGAAGAAGCTCTTTAGTCTGATGAAGTCCCATTTGTTTATTCTTTCTATTGTTTCCCTTATCTGAGGAGATACGGTGTCTGAAAAGATCCTTTTGATACTGATGTCAAAGAGTGTACAGTCTATATTTTCTTTTAGAAGACATTGTTTCAGGTCTGATCTTTAGGTCTTTGATCCATTTTGAGTTTATTTTGGTGAATGGTGAAAAAGAATGGTCAATTTTCATTCTTTTACACGTGGCCGTCAGTTTTCCCAGCACCATTTGTTGAAGAGACTTTCTTTTCTCCATTGTAGGACCTCAGCTCCTTTGTCGATGGTTAGCTGTCCATAGATGTGTGGTTTTATTTCTGGGCTTTCAATTCAGTTCCATTGATCTGTGCACCTGTTTTTGTACCAGTACTATGCTGTTTTGATTACTGTAGCTTTGTAGTATGCTTTGAAGTCAGAGATTGTGATGCCTCCAGCTGTGTCCTTTTTTCTCAGGATTGCTTTAGCAGTTCTGGGTCTTTTGTTGCCCCAAATGAATTTTAGGATTCTTTGTTCTATTTCTGTAAAGAATGTCATTGGGATTCTGATTGGGATAGCGTTGAATCTTTAGATTGCTTTAGGTAGTATGGACATTTTAACTATGTTTATTCTCCCAATCCATGTGCATGGAATGTCTTTCCATCTCTTTATGTCGTCATCAATTTCTTTCAGGAAAGTCTTGTGGTTTTCGTTGTGTAGGTCTTTCACTTCCTTGGTTAAATTTACCCCAAGGTATTTAATTCTTTTTGTTGCAATTGTGAATGGGATTGAGTTCTTGAGTTCTTTTCCTGCTAGTTCGTTGTTAGAGTATAGAAATGCTACTGATTTATATATGTTGATTTAAACCCTGCAACTTTGCTGTAGTTGTTGATTATTTCTAATAGTTTGCCAATGGATTCTTTTGGGTTTTCTATATATAAGATCATGTCATCTGCAAACAGAAAGAGTTTCACTTTTTCGTTGCCTATTTGGATTCCTTTTATTTCTTTTTGCTGCCAAATTGCTCTGGCCAAAACCTCCCGTACCATGCTGAATAAGAGTGGTGAGAGTGGGCAGACTTGTCTTATTCCTGTTCTCAGAGGGATGCCTTTCAGTTTTTCCCCATTGAATACGATGTTGGCAGTGGGTTTGTCATATATGGCCTTTATTATGTTAAGGTAATTTCCTTTTATACCCATTGTATTGAGAGTTTTTATCATAAATGGATGTTGGATCTTGTCGATGCTTTCTCTGCATCTGTTGAGATGATCATGTGGTTTTTGTTTCTCATTTTATTAATGTAGTGTATCACATTGACTGACTTATGGATGTTGAACCATCCCTGCATCCCTGGAATAAATCCCACTTGATCAAAGTGTATGATCTTTTTAATGTATTGTTGTATTCAATTTGTAACCTTGTGTTTGTGGGAGGTGGTGAGTTCAGATCCGCCTACACTGCCATCTTGATGAGATCTCTCAGTAATTTCATTTCTTTCAGCAATATTTTGTAGATATCAGTGCACAAATATTTTATTGAATTTATTTTGACAATTTTTTGATGCTATTGTGAATGGAATAATTTTCTTCATTTGTATATCAAATCATTATGTCCTAAACCTTAAATATATCTAATTTTTAATAAAATATAAAATAACTCTAAAAAAACAATAAAAAGAAGCATAAACATCAGATATTTTAAGGGAACTTAGAAAATGGGGGAGTATTAATATTTAATGGGTATTTTGTGGAGTGATATTTTCTGATCCTGAAGAACTGTATCAGTTGAAGAAGTGAGTACTCTGTATTCATAAAATCCCTGAGAATTTGGGACCAGACACCTTACTCAGGCTTAGGATAAGAAGGCCAAACCAGTTCTGCTCCTTCCAATCACCACCAAGATAACTACCTTTTTTCAGTTCATTTAGAAAGCAAGGAAGAAAGAAAGGAGGTGATTTATCTGAGTTATGAGTAATAAGACTTTAGGAAGTAAAATGACTCAAAATGTGCTGGGGATAGGCAGACAAGTAAACAGATATAATAGAGGTGTCACTAACACGGTTGCAGTTCAGGGTCTTGATTGTTGCTTGCCCATAAGATGCGGATATAGGGCCTCCTCACTCCACACACCCTTGACCAAATGTTCAAGATGTCTTTCTTTGGTTTTGCAAGTGTACTCAATGGAGCTGGGCATGTTTACATGTGGTCATGGAGCTGAGCATGTCCACATCCACATGTGGATGATAATGGAAAAAAGCCAAGTGGCACAGTTGAGCAACACCGTGTTTGGCAAACAGCAGCAGAGCTACTGGTAAGGCCCTCTCTGGTGCCAGTCGGTGCCAATCTGGGTAAGGTTGCTAACTATGATACCAAAGGCCCTTGAAAGGTAACATGGTCCAATGTTGGCCAATCATTGTAACTCACACCTTCAGGCAGTAATCTATATAAAGGATGAGAATGTGGCCTGGGACTTCATGTAAAGATAGGGAAGAGAAACTGTCTTTCCTTGGGGGTCACTAGCTGGAATAAGATAATCTAGGTATTAGCTGAGCTAGCTAAGCTAGTTTAAGCTAGGTTTTGTTGCTGGGTACCTGAAGAATCCTGAGGAATACACAACCTCCTTACATTAAAACTTGATAATAGCAGGCAAGTTGGGACCAATGCTTCTGCCGATGCCTGAAGTCCTAGTTGTTTTGAGTAATTGATTGAAAAAATTTTCATCTGCTGCAGCTACTGGGGGTGCCAATGGCACAGCTGACACATTTTAAGAGAAGAGAAATCTTGGCTTATATTCTTGCCTAAATAGAAAACTGTCTATTACTACAGGGAGAATAGAAGGAGAAAAATCTCAGAGTTAAATCTTAAAAAGAAAAATTCAACTTAAGAATTGCTTTTCAAATAAATCCTTTGCTTCTTGTTCTCATTTGAGATGGTTTATGAATTGGATAATTCATATCTGCTTCAAAGCAGGTAGGTTGGTAAGATTTCATTGGATGTATAATTGCAATTGATCAACTCTGTGTATAAGAATGTATTTATAGGGGCCGGCCCTGTGGCCGAGTGGTTAAGTTCGAGTGCTCTGCTGTAGGCAGCCCAGTGTTTTGTCGGTTCGAATCCTGGGCGCGGGCATGGCACCGCTCATTGAGCCACGCTGAGGTGGCGTCCCACATGCCACAGCTAGAAGGACCCACAACTAAGAATATACAGCTATGTACTGGGGGGGCTTTGGGGAGAAAAAGGAAAAAAATAAAATCTTTGAAAAAAAAAGAATGTGTTTATAAATGAACACAGACTCAAACAGAAGGAGCTCTGAGCTTATGCATAGGGGAAAAGAGACCTAAAATGACTGGAGTTTCAAGTATTCTTTTATGCAGGTCAATTCGGGACAATGTGATTTTGGCATCTATGGTGATGTATCACATTCGCAGAAGTATTTGGGTCAGATGTAAACTACCACCTATGTTACATTCTTTGGAAACTACCTGCTTCTGAGGGAAGAGCAGAGTGGATGAAGGATGTGGGACACATGGACTATGTAAGAGAGCAAAAGTGAGGCCATCGTGTTAGGCTAAATAGACCCAGGCCCTCCTATGTGTGACTACTCACTGCTTTGCACATACTGTAAAAAATCCAAGACTCTCCTGACTTACGGCCTCTGTTTACATATGTATTCTCTGATAGCTTGATAAATTAAAACTCTGTTCTATGAATTTCTCTCCAGGAACAGACTGGCCACAGGTGGGAGCCATGCCTCCAGGGTGTTCATCACTGCTGACAGAAGAATGAAATAATGTGATGCTTGGAGCTGGTCACACCTGGAGACCAACCTCACTGGACCATCTCCTTACTGGCCACTTTCCCTATATAACTGCCTCAAGATTCTGTAATCCTTCAACATGGGTTTTTGAGACATTAGTCTGCCATCTTCCCAATTATGCTGTCTAATTGAATTAAAACTTCCTTTCTCCATCCCTAACTCATTGTGATTAATTGGCTGAGATCATGGCAAGCAGAGTAAGCCCATTGCTCTGGCTCCCCAGATGGGACCATAGTCTCTGCCTGTGGCTAGTTGACTTGGAGGAAGCTGTTTTGGGATTTTTCCCTGCAGCTGCCAGTGGCTTTTTCTGCCTGGGGAATTCCCTTTGTGGCTTCCTTATTTGCCGCCTGCTCCTAAGGATTCAGCAATTGGGAAATGAAGGACTGGATCGGAAGTTGACGAGCTTGTGTCTGCAGCCAGGTGAGTCATCTGAAGTGCACTCTCTTGTACTATATTCCTTTTTCCTTGTCTGGGCGTCTTGGTCAGGCCGAGGTCCATCTGGTTTAGGTGCTGTTGTTTAGGGATAAAGGAAAGTACAGACTGCCTAGTATATTGTCCGGAAGACTAGTCTCTGGTTTTTCTGTGGTGCCCATGCCTGTATGGTCTGTTCTCCTGAGTGTGGGTGTTGTTCCACTAGTCTGTGTGCCAGTTTTTCTCTGTGTCAGATTCCTACAGCATATTTCCCGTGCTTGTTACATCATCTGCAGGGATGTGAAGTTTGCGACCTTTGCTGTCAAGTGTCAAGCCAGAATTGTACGCCTCAGTGTGGGCACTGCTGTTTGTGTGTTAACACCTTGGAGGAAGCCGTGAGAGCACAGCTTGACTATCTTTCCCTGCTCTTTGTCTATCTTGTCCAGCACCTTCCTTGCTGTCATTGTGTGGAAGTTAGGTTTGTGCTTAAAGTAAGCTGGACTCTGACTTCCTGCAAAATAGACGATCTAAAGGACTTTCTACCAAGCACCTGACCCCCTACGCCAGTGTTGGGAAACTACATCTTTACCCCACCTTAAGCCATTACCTCTTGTCTCTTTGGCTTATTCAGCACTGGTACAGAACTGTGTCCTCAGGCAATGTGGGATTTGGATAAGTCCTATAGTTATCGGGATGCCCGGAGTCACGCCCTGCACCCTTCTATGGGTCCACTAATTTTCAGGCACAAACTTTATTGCCATGGGTGCCAATCTGTCCATTCCAAAACAAGCCCACTAGGGTGCACGCTGGCTAATTGGACTGATTTCTGTTATGAGCCCATGACAAAGAAAAGGATCATCTTTTACTGTACTGTAGCCTGGCTGCAGTATACACTGGGCTCAGGAGAAAAGTGGCTCCCAAATGGGTCACTCAATTAGGATACCGTCTTGCAGCTAGAATTGTTCTGCAAGAAAGGAAAGGAAGATAAAATCCCCTATGTGCAAGCCTTTATGGTGCTACATCTAGGTCAGGTGAGGGGAGACAATGGACTAAGGGGTCCCCCGGCTCCTTCTCCTCCTCCCCCTTTTCCGGGCCCACTGCTTGCCCAGGGGAAAATGCCTGAGGGATTTCCAGGCCTAAGAGAGGGACTCTCTCCTCCTCGAGCCCGGACGGGACACAATTTTGTCAGGGGGCCCTTCCTGGAGCCAGGCAGTTTCCACTGCTACAATGTCCCATAGGCATAAATGGACGAGGGCAACTGGCTGGCTTCATTTGGATGAGCTCTCCTTTCTCTACTTCGGATCTTTTTAATTGGAAAAATTTCATATACCTGAATGCCCTGTTCGTCTCCTGGAATGAAACCTTCTATGTAAACTGAATGCTCAGGTGACTTTGCTCCAGGCCAGCTAGAGGTGCAAGTGCCACTGGAACTATCATCTTTATGGTTCCAGGTGGCCCTGTTAGGCGTTCAAACACCACTGCCAGACCCGCTGCCACCAGAGATTTTGAAGGAGGTAAAACCAGATGTGTGTGCAGGTGGGAAGCCTGGGAAAGCAAAGAATGTCCAGCCAATACATAGATCCTTAAAAACCCAAAAGATAAAGCCTAGCCTGAAACAATATCTGCTAAAATAGGGGGCTCAGAAAGGCATTCAGCCAGTACTGCAGAAATGCCTGGTGACAGGATTAATCAGACTTTGCCAGTAGCCGTATAATACTTCTGTTCTCCTGGTCAAGAAACCCAATTTAGAGAAGTATCGGTTTGTTCAGGACCTTCGTGCCGTAAATAAGGTAGTTCAGGACCTGCACCCTGTGGTGCCTAGTTGTTCGACAGTGCTCCCCAAGGGCTTCAAAAACTCCCCTAGGCTATTTGGGGAGGCCCTAGCTAAAGATCTGAGCCTTTTACAATTACAAAAAGGACTGCTGTTACAGTACATAGATGACTTTCTGCTAGCGAGCCCTACGTGTGAGCAGTGCGTGGCCAACACAATAAAGACCTTAAATCATTTGGCTGAATATGGGTACAAGGTCTTACGAAAGAAAGCACAGATCTGCAAACAAAAAGTTACCTACTTAGTGTTTACATTATCAAAAGGCTAGAGGGCACTGCTGCCAGACCAAAAAAAAGGGCTATAGCATGCCTGAGCTCTCCAACCACCTTGCAACAATTACATGGATTCTTGGGCCTGGCTGGTTTCTGTCGGATTTGGATTCCTAGCTGTGGTCTCAGAGGCAAGTCCCTCTATGAGGCTTTAAAAGGGCTAGAGTAGGAGCCACTAGAATGGACAGAGGAGTGTCAGGTAACATTTGATACCATTAAGACAAAGTTAATTTCAGCCCCAGCCTTGGGGCTTCCTAACTTGGATAAGCCCTTCAGCCTATACATACATGAAAGGCAGGGAATAAGCTCGGGGGTTTAAACTAAACAACTGGACATGACCGCCCCGGCCAATGGCTTATTTTTCCAAGCAATTGGATGAGATTGTCAAGGGCTGCCCTCCCTACCTCAGGGCAATGGCTGCTACCTGTGACATCCTGCAGGAAGCTAAAATATTCACCTGAGCAAATCCACCATGGTATATGTGCTACATCAAGTACTCGCATTATTAGAAAAAAAGGGGGATACTGGCTCACTTCAGGATGGATGGGCAATTATCAGGCCATCCTTTTGGATAATCCAAATGTATGGACTCAAGTACCGTCCTCCCTAAACCCAGCCACCTTGCTCCCTAAGGAGACATCAGAGGCCTTAGGACATGACTGCTTACAACTTATTGAGATGGTATATTCTAGCCAATCTGATTTGTTGGACTGCCTGTTAGAAGGGTCTGACTTGGAACTCTTCACAGATGGCAGCAGCTGCGTGGATCAAGGTAAGAGGTGTGCAGGATATGTGGTCATAACTTTACAAGAGACTTTAGAGGCTAAACCCACAGGGACATTGACTCAAAAGGTGGAAATCATCACCCTCACTTGGGTTCCACATTTAGCTCCAGGGAAAAGAATAAATATATACACAGATTCCCATTGTGCCTTTGCCATAGTTCATGCTCATGGGACAATCTGGAAAGAAAGGAGACTCTTAACAGCAGAGAAAAAGGAAATCAGACATGGCCCTAAAATCTTAAAACTGCTTGGTGTTATTAATGAGCCTGCTCAGGTAGCTGTCATATATTGCCCTGGCCTCCAGATGGATAATCTAATGGGTCAAGAAGTGCATCATAGGGCCCCACCTACAAAAGACTATACAACAGGTGACTAAAAATTGCATAATCTGCACAAAGAACAACCCCAAGACTGCTTCTGGTCCCCCACATCTGAGCATGAAACATAAAGGAAATTAGCCCACTGGAGACTGGCACATAGACTTTACCCAGCTGCCAGGGGCAACTAGGAATTTTAGGCTTTTCTTAGTGTTTGTGGACACCTTCACCAGATGGGTAGACGCTTTTCCCACTCAGACTGAGAAAGCATCAGAAGTCACTCTCATGCTGCTAAGAAATCATCCCCAGGTTTGGTCTGCCTAATACCTTGCAGAGTGATAATGGACCAGCTTTCGTCTCCCAAATAACCCATAAGTGTCCAAAAGCTTAGACATCTAATGGATAATACACTCAGCCTGGAGACCTCAATCAGCTGGAAAGACAGAAAAAATAAATTAAAAAAGAAAGACATAAAAAAGAAGACAATTGCCCAAATCTGTCAGGAAACACAAGTAACTTGGGATAAGGCGCTTCCCCTTGCCCTGTTATGGGTTAGAGTAGCTGCCCAAAGTGGACCTAAATTGAGTTCTTTTCAAAATTCTATATGAGAGACCCTTTCAAGTATCTTCTCCTGAGACTGAATCTCTGGACATTTTAAGGAATATTATGATTGCTAATTATGTTAAATCGTTAAGCTCTGTATTAAGTTCTGTCTATGAGTTTGCTTCTCATAGGTCTGCATATCCATCTGATGTCCTTCTACACGCCTTCCAATCTGGTGATCATGTTTTGCTGAAAACTTGGAGAGATCAGGGACCTGAAAACCAGTCGTTACCAGAATGGTTTGGTCCCTTTGAGATTTTTCTCACCACTCACTCATCTGTAAAACTTGCAGGTATGAAACCTTGGACACATCACTCCTAGACCAAGGCAGCCCCCGAATCACAGGAAAGTGTCCCACCTGTATCAAGGGGAAAATGGGTGGCGGAACCCCTTGGAGAGCTAAAATATGTCTTTAAAAGAAAATTTTGATCTCTTCTACTTAACCCTTCTTCTAATTCAAAAGGAAAGTAACTATTTTCCATGCTATGGTTTCCTACAACGTCCTGATTCAGCAGGAAGTAGCTAGAGAAAGTACGATGCCCTGTCTCCCCCTTGACCCTAAGATTGTGGGTTACTACTGACAGGGGCGAAATTGTACGTGAGCAAAAGTGAGGCTATCTTGTTATGCTAAGTGGCCCCAGCCTTTCTTTTGTGTGACTACTCACTGCTCTGCACGTACTCTAAAATATTCAAAAGGCTCTCCTGATTTATGACCTCTGCTTACATATGTACTCCCCAATAGCTTGATATATTATAACTTTTGTTCTATGAGTTTCTCTCCAGGAACAGGCTGGCCACAGGTGGGAAACACACCTGCAAGCTATCCATGACAGCTGACAGAAGAATGAAACAATGTGATGCCTGGAGCCTGACATGCCTGGAGACCAACATCCCTGGACCCTCTCCTTACTGGCCATTTTCCCTATATAACTGCCTCAAGATTCTGTAATCTTTGAAGATAGTTTTTCGAGACATTAGTCTGCTATCTTCCTGATTATGCCAGCTAATTAAATTAAAACTTCCTTTCTCGATCCCTAACTTGTTGCGATTAGTTGGCTCAGATTGTGGAGAACAGAGGCAGCCCACTGCTCGGTATTACTATGGCTGAGAGAGTGAATGGGGAAATGTTTCCTCGTGAGGACTCAGGAATCAGATTACCTGAATTTGACTCTCAGCTTCACCATTTAATAACTGTGTGGCTTTGAGCAAGTCATATTGTAACCGAACTCAATGGGTTCATCTCATGGTGAGGGTGGAGCCAAAAAGCACAACCAAGGCTGAAGTGGGTGAAGAAAAGGTTTATTGCACAAGAAATGGAGAACACTGGGGATAGCTCCCAAAGCAGCATCCCCGTGAGCCTAGTTTCGGTGGAGACCTTATACACGTGAGTGGAGAGGACTTGTTACAACTGTGTAACAGCTGGGCTCAATCAGGGTGCATGTGCAAGCCATTACATAACGAGTTCAATCTAACATGCCATTACATAAAAAGGTCAAGGTACCATTACATAACGAGGTCAATGCACCACGCCATAACATAGCTTCAAGGAACAAGTCATTACATAATGGATCCATGGTAACTTTTGGACACTGGGAGCTGGAACAATTTGCAGAGGTCTTGGTGCAACCATGTAAGTTTTACTGTAGGATGGCAACATCTGCAAAAATGGGGGACATCTACTTCTGAAAAATAGGACTTTTAGTTTTCTCCTTGTATGGAAAATATTTGACAGATCATATTAGTTATTGATCAGATTCTCAGTAATCCTTTCCTTGCCTGGTTCCCATTCACAACGTAACATTCTCTACTGCAATTTCCTCATCTGTACGATGGGGAGATTATGGCATAAAATAACGCCCTATAGGGTTGTTTATAGATTAAATAAGATTATTATATAAAGTGCTTAGGAAAATGCCTGGCGCTTAAATGCTCGATAAATGTTAGCTGCTGCTACTTCCTCTCCCTCCCTCTCCTCCTCCTTTTCCTCTTCTTCTTCATCTTCCTTCTTCCTCTATTGTTTTTGTTCCTCTATTGCTGCTCTATCCTGTAGATTGTTATTATTTACAGTATTTGAATATAGTAATTGTATCACTTGGTGTCCCGGCAGGAAAGAGATGACACATTTAACACTTCACTGGGATTTCTGAAGATAATTTTTTACATAAAGTTTTTATTTCGAATAATTTCAGGTTAAAAAAAAGTTGCAAAAATAGTACAGTGAGTTTCCATATACCCCTCATCTGGTTTCAGTTCCCCCAATGTTATTCTCTCATGTTAGTTTAGCACACTTGTCAAATCTAAGAAATCAATGTTGGTACATCATTGGTAGGCAACATTCTAACTTCCGGGTCCTTGGTGTACACCCAACCTCGCCCGGTTATTCAAGCAAAGACTAATTCTAGGTGTTACTGTGAAGGGATTTTGCAGAAGCAATTAAGATTCTAAATGAGTTGGCTTTAGGATAGAGAAACTGGTGGACCTGTTCTAATCATATGAACTCTTAAAATCTTGGTCTAGAGGTCAGAGATAGGGAAGTCAGAGAGATGCAAACCTGAGAGGTATTTGACAAAAGCAAGATTCTCTTGCCAACCTTGAACAGGGAGGGTGCCATGTGGCAAGACCCTGAGAGTAGCTTTAGGAGCTTAGAGTGACCCTCAGCTCACAGCCAGCTAGGAAATGAGGACCTCAGTCCTGTGAAGGCAACAAAATGAATTTGGCCAACAACCCAAATGAAAAGTTTCTTCCGCAGACCCTCTCAAAAGAAGCACAACCTGGCGAATACCCTGACTTCAGCTTTGTAAATCCCTGAAAGTAGGACTCGATCACAGTGCCTGAACTTCTGATCTACAGAACTGAGAGGAAATCTATTTGTGGTATTAAATTATAAAGTAATAGAAAATTAATGCAATTACTATTAGCTAAACTCCAGGCTTTATCTGGATTTTACCATTAATTTTTCCATTAATGTCATTTATCTGGTCCAGAATCCAGTACAGGATAGAACGATGTATTTTGTCATCGTGTCTCCTTAGTCTCATCTGACGTGGGACTGTTTTGCAGCCTTTCCTTGGCAGTTTTGAGTACTGGTCAGGTATTTTGTATTTTGGGCTTGTCTGACATTTTCTAATGATTAGACTGGAGTTATGGGTTTTTGGAAAGCATATCATATGAGGGGGCTCCTACCACCTATGTGACATCACTGGGGATCTTAACCTTGATCACCTGGTTAAGGGAGAGTTTGCCAGGTTTCTGCATTATAAAGTTGCTATTTTTCGCTTTCCATGCTCTATATTCTTTGAAAGTGAGTCACTAAGTGGGGCTCATCCTAGTAGGGGTGGGGAGATTAAACTCCACTTCCCGGAAGGGGGAGGGCATCGACATATGTTATTTGCGATTTTTCTGTAAGGAAGATTCAGAAGAGACTTAAAAGAGTTAATAGTTAATCACTTTATTGAGATATAATTTACATAAAATAAAATGCACCCATTTTTAAGCCTAGAACTTGGTGAGTTTCGATAAATGTAAATACCCATGAAAACACTACCACAACCAAGACACAGAACATTTTCATCATCTCCCAAGCTTCTCTTGTTCTACTTCCCAGCCAACCACCCCCATACAACCCTCTCCCAGGCAACTGCTGATCAGCCTTCAATCACTTCACTTCTAGAGTTTCATGTGAATGGATTCAGATAGTGTGTTCTCCTTTGCGTCTAGTTTCTTTTGCTCAGCACTGTTTTTTGAGATTCATCAATGTTGTTGGCACATCAGCAGCTTGTTACTTTCTACTGATGAAAAATATTCCATTGTATGGATAAAATACATTTTGTTTATCCATTTGCGCATTGATGCGCTTTTGTGTTTGGCTTCCCTGCAGAATGCTATTATGTACATTTGTGTGTACAAGTCTTTGTGTGAACATATGTTTTCATTTCTGTGGGTAGGCACTTAGGAATGAAATTACTGGGTCATATGGTACCTATATGTTTAAATTAGAAGAAACTTCCAAAATGTTCTCCAAAGTGGTTGTACCATTTTATTCTCTTACCAGCAATGTATGAGCATTCCGGTTGCTCTGCATCCTTACTAATGGTTAGTGTGGCCAGTTTTCTTCATTATGGACATTCTAGTGGGTATGCAGGTGGTATTTCATTGTGGTTTTAATTTATGCATTTCCCTTATGACTAACGACGTCTAGCATCTTTTCATGTGCATACTGATTATGTGAATATCTTCTTTTGTGAAGTGTCTGTTCAAATCGTTTGCCAATTTTTATTAGATTGTTTGCCTTCTTATTGACTTCTAATTGTTTTTAACATATTCTGAATAAAAGTTCTATGTCAGATGTATAGATTGCATTTTTTTTTTTCTGACAGCAGCCAGTTTATGCTGCCTTAGAAGGGTGGTCCTGAGAGTGCCAGGTGCCAGCTATCCCAGGCAGAGGGATGACCCGAGGGTCAGTTAAGGCCAGCAGGGGGAGAAGGGCATAGGGCACATAGCCCCTGGAATGCAGTGAGGCCAGGTTGAGGCAGGTGCCTCTGCTGCCCAGGGTGGAAGGCACTGGACTAGGACCAGGCCATGACTACAGGGCTGTGAACCTAGGCCATATGGCACCCTGGGAAGCTGGGCACAGGATCAGTGACACAGAACATGAAACACAGGCACACGGCTCACGAGTAAGCACATGAACAAGTGAACACAGATTCACTGGCAAGCTATGACCAGACACAGGGACAGAGTGGTGTTGTCACACAGACCACACGGCACTAGAGGCACATGGACTGGATGGCCAGAGGGTCAGACACAGGCCATGGAGGGCGAGGGCGAGGTGAAGGGGGCCTTTTGGCACACTGTACAGCCCCCACGCAGCCCCTCTGGGGCTCAGTCCTTCTTCCATGCTTTGTTGAGCACCTTCACCAACTCATAGTAGATGATGAACACAATGGCCACACGCAAGCAGGTCCAGCCCAGGAGGGGGACAGTGCCCTTCTAGAATGCCTGCAGCCGCTCATTCCTCGGGAGCGCAAACCGTAGCCCACGTGTTCTGGCGTTTGTGCACCGCCAGGTCCTGCATCCGGGTCTCGATCACGTCTGGAGGAGTGTTCTTGTAGACGCTGGCTGTACCCTGGATAGCTTGGAATGCCCGGTGATCAGCGGTTTCAGGGTTTGTTGGGGCTGTCCCCTCCGGATCACTTGTGTAGGGAAGTTGTGACAAAGAAGTGGATGGCCTGGTAAGGCCCTGGTATTTCCCCTTCAGCCCCTTTCCCCACTCAATCTCCCTGACTCCGTGGAAGAATCCTCCGTATTGGGGGTTGGGGGAGGTCTGGTCGTGGATGAACTTCACGTTGATGGTCTCCATGCGGCCTAGGACCGCCATGGCCTTGGCCAGGCTGGCGCCCAGGCCGTTCAGCAGACGGCCCAGGCTGTCCCATTTCCTTGGGCATCCGTGGGGTTGCTGAGGAACGAGAACATCCCTAAGCTGATGGCTGCCTTGGGGATGGAGCCTTGGGGCAGGGAGCTGAGGCCTCGATTCAGGCCCAGGATGCATGGCTGCAAACCGTTGCGGCACAAAGATCTGCATGCCCGGGTCCTGCTCCTCATGTGGGGGAAGTGATGCAGATTTCAATGCAACCCGCCAGGCCACCTACGGGGACGCAGGATCTTGGTCCTGAGCCGACCTGGAGGCCTCCTTCACCCCCCACCCTCCATCCCTATTGTCCTGGCAAGGCATGGAGGGGCGACATGCCCTGTGAGACCCTCTGCGCCAGCTGGGGACCGGGGCCCTGCCCCCGCACCCCCCAAGTCCGAAAGCAGGCTGGCTTGCATTTTCTTGATGGTGTTCTTGAAGAGCAGCTTTACATTTTGATGAAGTCCAATTCATTAATTTTTCCTTTTATGGTTTCTGTTTTTTGCCTTATTTAAGAAATCTTTGCCTATTTCAAGTTTGCAGAGACTGTCTTCTATGTTTTCTTTGAGAAATTTTATGGTATTAACTTTTACATTTAGACCTATGATTTATTTTGAATTAATTTTTCTGAAGTAAGGCTTGGGGCTCATTGTTTTTCATATGGATATTCACTTGTTCCAGCATCATATGTCCAGAAGACTATCCCAAGCGGGATGAATTAATTACATTGGAAACTTCATGACAAATGTATGTGGGTCCGTTTCTGGATCTTCTGTTCTTCCACTGATCTATCATGTGTCAATACCTCCTCATCCTTGATGATAGTCCTCGTCTTGAGGTTTAATTTGTCTAGTAATAACATAACCACTCAGGCTTTCATATGACTAGTGTTGGCATGATATGTCTTTTTCTATCCTTTTATTTTAACTTAAGTGTGTCATTATATTTAAAGTGAGTTTTTTTTTTTTAATAGGCGTCGTACAGTGGGATGTTATGGTCATCCCATGGAGGTAGAATGGACTCTCTCCCCCCAATTCCACCCCCTCAAATTGTTTGGATGTTGAGACTGATGTTGCCACACATCCACCAAGAGGGTATGAGGAGATTTATTACTCACATAATGAGACTTTCTGCGGGAGGGCATGGCAGGGTCCCGATGGCTTCAGAGAGCCAGGAGGGCTTTTGTTGTGGTTAGGAGTTGTTCCTGTGCATGGTCAGTGCTTGCTTTGTTTGTACTTCCTGAAAGTGCCAAGGGAGGGAGCTCAAGGGTTTTCTCATCAGCTAGCCCAGATGTGGATCAGAAAGAAAGAGAGACCTGGAAGGAGAGAGCCGTGGGACTTGAATGCAGGCAATATCAGAATGGAGTCAGACTTTATTGTATTGGGTCTTGCTTTTTAATGCAGTCTGACAATTTCTTTTCTTTCTTTCTTTTTTAATAGAAAGACTACGTGCTTTATTGACTATAGGTTGTATGGAATGTAATCACTTGAAAAATACTGAATATGGAGACATTTCCAGGCATGACATTCTTTAAATATGTTTAAGGACAGAATCATGAATTATGTACGTTGTTAAGGGCTTCCTTAGCCTTACCTCGTGTAGGGTAGAGGCCTGATTTCTGGAAGGTTTTCCCCATGTTCTTGCTCCACCCTCAACTTTCAGCCTTCTTTATGCACTTGACCTCAGAGGGGGCCTTTCTGCCTGCTTGGAGCTTGCAGGACTAGCCTGGGTTGAAGGGAAGCAGGGGGAGTGGTTTCTGTCTTTCCCCAGAGGAAGGAAATCTCTCATGGTCGGGGCCTGGGACAGGATTGCACCCCCCAGGAGAAGAGGGTGTTTACTTTTCCCCTTACCCAGTCACGTGAGTCTTCTCCTCTGCTTTGGCAGTGACAGGGTTACTGCCCTGTCTCATCCACTCGGGACATTTGTTTCTTGGGGAGAAGAATCAGGCGTGGCTTCTTCCCTTTTCTGCCTTGGCCGTCCCTTCCTTTCTCTGGACCTACACCGCTGAGGGTGCCCTGCCCCTGGTCTTTCTCTTCAACACCCAAAGAACTTCTGGAGAAGAGTGAGTGGGCATCAACTCGCCTTGTGTCTGCAGCTCCCAGGGTTTTAAACGCTTGTGCTATCTGCACTTGATCATCAACACTTGTCTGGGGTCCTGTGTTCTGCTGTGTTCTGCCCCAGGCAAGTCGGCGCTCAATCTGTCTCTTCTTGGAGGGACTTGTTTTCCCTTAGATTTCAGGCTGGGTGGTGATCTCAGGACCGTGGCCTTCTGATGGTTTCAAGAATTTGAGTATTACCCCAATTTTTCTGTTAGAGTGGAGCAGCACTATTCCAGCTTTCTCCATCACAGCTGAAGCTGGAAGTTGTGTGAGTCCATGGGTGACCCACTTCCTCCATGCTCCTGAGGCAGATCAGGTCCAGGAAGCTGCCTGCTGCCAACCTGGTGTGCTCAGGTCCTGTGCAAGTAATTTCCAGAGAAAACGTGGTGTTTTCTGTATTCAGGGTGAAGTTCTTTCCTGTAAGACATGTATTTTTGCTGAACTTTCTGAAATCTGCTGCTGCTGAGCCCTCTTGTCTCTCTTCTTGCTTTTCTCTTCTCTTCCTCCAGGGCCTCCTGCTCACCTCCAGCTACTTTCACCTTTGGCAACCTTGCCATGAATCGTAAGACTCGGAATTATAGCTGCCTCCGAACTTCAGTGAAAAAGGAATTTACAGAAATATTTTTATTTTTTATTTGTTTATTGCGATTTGAAAAGGAGAAGAGGGAGAAAGATACTGATATACAGAGCCATCTTCATGCTGGAAATCCCATTTTGATTTTTTCTTTTCTTTCATTGACTAAGCAAGTTTCTCATCTACAGCTTTATGTGTGAACTTAAACAATAGGAAGGAGTTTCCAGGGGTAACTTGACATAATTTATGGTATGGTGCTCTTTATAAATCAATACATTAACATCCTGGATTTGAAATATGTAAAGCAGACACTTCTGGGTTTGAGTCACATGAAACCCTCCTCCAGGAAGCATTTTCTGTGCCTCCCAAACTATCCCACTCAGTTCCGTCTTCAGAGTGCTTCATGAACCTCATTTGTACTACTAACTCTATTGTATTGATGTTTTCTGTTTATATGAGTCTCCATCTCTAACCGTAGTCATCTTTGCATGCTCAGCATTACATCAACTTTGGAAATGCAAGTGCTCAAAAGTGTGATTAGTTCCTGGTTCCCCCACATCTTATATCCAGTGTTTTATCCATCACCTTTTTGGGGGAGCAAGGAAAAGGCATCTCATGGCAGCTTATCAATTTTATCCTAAAGAAAGTGGAAATGTGTAGCTCCCACATAATCTGTGAGGCATGAACTGCAGTGCAATCAGCAGTGCGCTTGTTGATCATGGCCAAAGGGCAGTGATCTGGGAATGGGTACCCCCAGCCTGTGCAGTCAGTGCTTTCTGAGGGTGACAGATCAGTGCCTGAGTGGGCAGTGTGACATGTAACATTAAATTGATCAATCTGGTCGAGGGAAGGAAGGAAGGGGAAGAACACCAGGCCTGGAGTCAGGAAGCTGGAGTTTCTATCCCAGCTCTGCCCTGACCTAATTATTATCTCAAGGATGACAATTAATGCCTTTGGAATTTTGTTTCTTTATTGCTTAAATGAAGAGAATTGTATACATGATCTTTACTATCACTTCTAACATTATTTTGGTGGCTACTCTCTATGATATGATCCTACCTAATTATAATGGGAAATAATTAATTCAGACATAAAGAGGGAGTTAAGGCCAACAACTACAGTAACAAAAACCAATTTTGTTCATGTCCATGTCTAAATCCTCCTCCTATGTGCCAGCCTTAGTGTCAGACAAACTGAATGTAAATCTGGGCTTTGGGAATAGATATATGGCCTTGGCAGTTAGGTCAACTTTCTGAGCTTCAATTTCTTCCCTTTAAAAATGGGTTTTATTAAAGTTCTACTTTATTGAGCTATTATGAGGATAAATAGAATATGTGCTTATCAAAGACTGTGGAACAAGGTATACATCCAGTTTGTGTAAGCTGCCATTTTCTTTGCCATCACCATCATCATACCACCACCACCTTCATGTCATCATCATCATCGTCATCAACAGCAGCATCCTCTAACTTTGCTTGGCAACCAAATCGTAGGCATCTTTCCTTAGCTACCATATTAGAATCTGAGTTGTTATTTTATCAGTCCCAAAATGTTGGTGGATTCCAGATCAGAGAGACATTTTTCTCCCTCTTTGATTCATGTCTCTATGTCAGTATTTGGAATGAGTGTTCCAGGAAGCTGTACACCAATGTGTGTATTAAGCCCATCAAAGGTTTTCAAAAGTTCTGGCTCCTAAGCTTGCACAGACAAATCCTCTGGTTTTTGAAAATATTCATTTATGATCCTATAGTTTTGATGCATTCTGCATCTCCAAGACAATTTCATGTCATTGTCACACACAAGGCCTGTCACTGAAGGAGGTGTCAGCAGAATAACTGTTTTTGAAAGGGACATATATACAAGTTTCTTTTCCATGCCCCGCCTCTGGGGGTCAGCAGAAGGTCCCAGGACCTCTGAGCACTTATCTAACTGTCCGTATTTATGCAGATGTGTATTTGGAGGAGGGAGGCTTGGGATGGAGAAGATGACCTCCCCAGCATCACCATTAGTGCAATCCAGGATGTGCTCTGGAGAATAAGGGATCAGGGATGTTGTGGTGCATGGGTTATGGGTGTTGGGATGTGGAAATCCCTAGTGTTGGAAGTAGAGGGACTCCAGGATCCTGTGCAGTAGCTGCTTCCGCATTGCCTCTGGGGTCACTGATGTGCCACCCCTGGAATGGGCATCAACAGCACTGCAGGGAGGTGAAAATGCAGACGTTGCTTCATTTGTCATGTGCAGTTTATCTAAAGGTGAATTTCACTTTCGTCTGATCAATGTCTGACTAGAGTGTACTAAAAAAATGCAAGTTTTTGTTTTTCTTAAAAATATTGTTAGACAAAAATATAGGTAAAAAATTTCTTAAGGAGAAAGCAATTGCATTCTTAATCTCAAATGAAACATACATTATCTTAGGCAATATATTGGGATTTGAGTGTTTCTGGTTTCCACCCATCTGGGCAGATAATTATCAGCAACAGAGACAATATAGTCTTAGATGTTAAGATTCTAGATAGGAAGGGCCTGGCCCTGGGTTCCTATGTCCTGGGATAGCCTTATCTTCTGTGGAATCACACTCACACACGCACACACACACACAGCCACTTGGGAGGGCAGGACCCTCAGTGAGTTCCGGTCCCTTGTGTCTATTGCTAGATGTCCTCCTGAATTTCTGAGTTTGCCTCTTTTATGGGATCCTTAGGTTTTGTGGATTTCTAGTTTTCTGACTGCCCACCCGCTCAGCTCTTTTCTGACTCATCTCAGGTACTTCCACATATATGTTGCATCCATACTGCTGCTCTTGTTCCAGCCCTTGAAGTCTGTCTTGACCATCAACATTAGGGCATTTTTCCCAGTTCTGGCCTGCTTGTGCTCCAAATTTGGTTCCTCTATTCTGGTCTTCAGGATGCTTGGTTTATTTGTCTTTTTTGTCACACTATATCTGAGAACCCACTGCTTAATCCTTTATTGCATGTAATGGGCGCAGAATAGTTGTTTCTTGAATGGCCTACACTACACTATACACAGTGAGGCTGATCATGCATTTTTTGGATGTTTATGATGTCTTTTATAACAGAAACATAAATGAATTCTTACAGGAGGAATGATAGGCTCCCGTGTGACTTATGGGGAATGACTCAATCATTCATTCATCATGTAGTTGTTGACCATGTGTGTGCAGTCAAGATATACAATAGAAATAATTCTGACAGAGCCGTGTTCTGATTGAGCTGACCAGATTATACATTGAGGGCTTTTCCCAAAAGAGGATTGTTTCCCAAGGGAAGAAGGTGTCTATCTTCCATTTATATGATATAAATGGTTTGTCTTTCATGTTTGGCTATTGAAAATTGTACCAAAAACTGACACAGAAATAACTCTAAATATCATATTTTATTCAATGACATTTAATGGAAAATTATCTGGACATGAATTTTCTTGTTCAACTCTTTTTCATCTCAAACTAAAATTTAAATATAGTTATCTTTTTAACTCTTGATGGTCCGTAAAGGCAACTTGGTAGATTACAAATGGCAGAATTTTTTTTTTTTCTCAAAGATTGGCACCTGGGCTAACAACTGTTGCCAATCTTTTTTTTTCTCCTGCTTTTATCTCCCCAACCCACCCCCCCACCCCCCCGTACACAGTTGTATATCTTAGTTGCACGTCCTTCTAGTTGTGGGATGTGGGACGCCGCCTCAACGTGGCCTGACGATCAGTGCCATATTCGCGCCCAGGATCTGAACCCTGGGCCGCCGCAGTGGAGCGCACGAACTTAACCACTCGGCCACGGAGCCGGCCCCCAAATGACAGAATTTTATTTTATCTTAAATTCTTTTCAGAATTGTGTTTTTAAATTTACAGTTTCATGAAGTTTCTTGTTCCATATGACAAGGATATTGGCATATTATTAAATAGGCTTAAATGACTGGCCAGAAGTTGATAAGAATGGAGTTGCTCTTAAAACTATATTTAATTAAGAAGTGTTCTTCACTCAGATATTTCCAGTGGCAAAGTAACTATGTGTCTTTCTTACCATTCTCTACCTCCTCTCCTGTCTACTTTATTGAGACATAATTTACATAAAACCAAATTCACATGTTTTAAGTGTACATGTCAATGACTTTTGACAAATATAAACACCTTTGTAACCACCACCTAATCAAGCTGTAGAGCATTCATCTCAACCAGAAATTTCTCGTGGACTCTGTTACAATCAATTTCCTCCCACACTCCAGCCCCAGGAAAGCACTAATCAGCTTTCTGTCACCACAGGTTGAACCTCATATATGTGGACTTATATAATCTGTGCCCTTTCTGTCCAGCTCCTTTTGCGCAGAATAGTGTTTTAGAGGTTCATGCATGTTGCTGCAGGATTCAGTAGTTTCTTCTTTTCCATTGCTGAGTACTATTCCATCCCATTGTTTGTTTATCCAGCCGCCTGATGATGCAAATTTGATATATTTCCAGTGTTTGTCCAGTGTGAATAAAGCTACTATGAACTTTGGTACAGTGGTGCATTTATGGGCACGTGTTTTCAATTCTCTTGGGTAAATATGAAGGAGTGGATTTGCTGGATCATACGGTAAGTAAAGGTTTAATTTTATAAGAAATTCCCAAAGTATTTTCCCAAGTGGTTGCACCCTTTGCATTCCCACCAGTAGTGTGTGAGAGTTCTTGGTGCTCCACATTCTCTCCAGCACTTGACATGGCCACTCTTTTTAATTTAAATTTAAATTTTGGCCACTGTAATAGGTGTAAGAGGTATTCTGTGGTGAGGGACATCGAAAGCACATAAATATCCACTTTTTAAAAAACTTTAATTATTTAGTTATTTTATATCAGTATGGACTCATTGTATTCTGTTTTATTAAATAAATTACAGTCTGTCACTTTAAAAAAAGTTACAAGATTTGAATGTCTCTTACATATGGCCACAATGCAGGGGTAGTTGTCTCTCTGACCCCCCTAGAATGTACGCAAAGCTTTTCAGTTCTCAGAACTAGATGTCAGCCATCTCCTCTACTCGATGCGAATCAAATGCCTATGAGCCTTTGTCTTAACTTGTTGGCTTCTATAAAGTTCCTTTTGAAAACCCAACTGAAATAACAAGTAGTTGAAAGTTTTGGTCTAAAGGCATTCTAACAATCAGTTCTTCAAACTCCCCAAAAATCTATACCAGTTTCAACTTCATTGACCAATTAGAAATGAATTCACACCCATAGTGACACTCTGAGCTTATTTATTACCTACAATTTTCGATTTTAAAATACACTTACACTGGGCCAAACTTCTAATCCTTTGATAATTCTCACAACCTCATTCCCATCATTTCTGTTGTTTAATCTCGTTAACTACTTGACTGCCTTTCAGTTCATCAAGGCACCTGCCTCGTGCCTTGCCTTCTGTTCCCAGCCCATTCACTGCATGATTTACTCATGTTACCCATTCTGTTGCCAGTCTGTCAGTTCGCTTGGTCAAATCTCACACGTACATGGTGAAACATCTCCTTCTTCTTCTCTGTTCTTTGGCTGTCGAATTCTGATGAAGAAAATTTCAACCTTGCTCCAGTCCTCCAAAATTCAAGGCTTATGAAATAAGCTGGGATTCTGTATTGACTGGGAAGGATTTGGAATGAATACAGTCCCCTAAGGAAAACTGTGTTCCAGAAAATAAATTTTGTCAATTCCTAACCTTTATATATTGACATACTTCAAGGTCAGTGCCAGGCCCTCCTTTCTTATCACCTTATACTCTCTCTCGGATCTCATTCTTGACTTTAGCCACCTTTTTTTTTTTTTAACTAAGTTCTAGAGTTACCATATTTATTCAGTAACTCTAAAACTTTTATATTGAGCATCACAAATTTAGAGCTTCAGATCATATCCTGCATCTAGCTCTAGCCTCATTTAAAGTGCTTACTAGACAACTCCATTTGGACATCTCAAAAGAAATGAAAACTCAACAAGTATAACCCTCAACCTGAGATCTTCTCTTCTCTCCAAAACAAAATCTTCTTCCATCCAACAAATTGGTTAGGCCAGAAACTTGGGGCATCATTCTTGGCTTCTGTCTCTCATTTCTGCCATAGATAATGTGTTGGCAGAATTCTGTGGATTTTGCTTCCAAATAATCCTCACAAATATCTGTTTCTCTCCATCTCCACTCTTGACATTCTAATGGTTTACTCTAATCTCACTGTATCTACACTGTGGTTTCTTCTCCTCCATTTACACCATAATAGCCAGAGATATAATTTAAAGATTTATATGATGATCTCATTCTCCACTTTGGAGGGCAAATGAACAAAAGCTATGATGGCTTTCCACTCATTTTAAGATAAAATAGGAAGTTCTTAATGTGGGCTACAAAGCCTTTCATGTTTTGGGATGAGCCTACCTCTCCAACCTCATCATGCACTACTTCTATTTTGAATTTTCTTTTTATATGATAATATATTTCTAAATTATCTCTCCTATGTGTGGTGGGCCACTTGCACTTTCTTGAGAAGAAAAACCAAAAAAAGCACCAAATAGTATGAATGTCCTTGTTTTATTGATAATGTCTTTCATAAAATCAAAAAATTTGGAAATTCAAGGTCCCAGCTATCACCAAAATCAAATAAATTTCGGTGTCTAGGTTAATAAGTTTGAATAGTGGTTGTAATTTTTGAAATAGCAGATATGACATTTCAAATTTGGATAAGTTAGAGTGTTGAAATATCCTTTTACTTTATCTTGAACATTTTGTCCCAAAGGGAATCATCACGGGGAAATGAAGTAGGTTTTATATGTGTTAGTAGAAAGGGAGAGATAGACATGTTAGTCCAACCATTACATTCTCAGTGATGATTGTGAGATTGGAAAGGAAAAAGAGCTAAAGAGAACCTGTTATTTCCAGCAATCAATGTCCTGGAACAACTGTGAACTTGCCCCTAAATTAGTAACAGGCTAATTGCCTCTAAGGGGAAGAGACTCTGCCCAAGAAGAGGATGCTGTTGGTCTTATTGTGCTTGATGAAGAACAGGAAAGGGTGATCACAGTGGAAACTGTAAATTGGCGGTGATGAAAATTTAGTTACTATGCCAGTAGCAGCTGCAGCCTCTGTGCCCTCCTCATTCACCTCCACAAAGGACTTGTGTAGGATTTTAGACACTGCGAGACCTCGGCTCCCAGTCATGCCAGAGAAGTCGGCGCCCTGCGGACTGAAGGCATCCAGCATCCCCAGGGATATCATCGTGTCCTTGAGGTCATAGCTCTCTTCCACTTTGAACCGAGGTAAATGTAAATTCACTAGGCTCTCTCTCATATTCTGTGAGCTTGTCCACTCTATTAATTTCTCAGTGGTGAGTTTATCTTCAAGCTATAAAAATGGAAAAATGCAACGGTTCACATGATCCTCGGTGGACATCAAACACAACTGTAACATTGGATTGAATCACGTGGAAAGCCTTTGTTTTAATAGTAAATATAATTACAGAATATTCAGTTTGTTAGATTTAATCCAAGGAGGTTAAAATAACACAATCATGAATATACATTATACAGTAAAATAAGTATATGTATATATTCATGATTGTGTTATTTCTCTGTATATATGTACACTAAATATATGCATGTTTAAACGTATATATATACATATGTGTATACGTATGGCCATATATACAGCAACAGAATCACTAAATAAAATTATTTTGTAAGAGATGAATTGCATATCTGCATTCCTTATGCTTCCAGCCTATTGCATGCTTCATTTTCAAATACACTTTTTAATGTCTTTTGTGTACCTAAGTTTTTACATTGTGCAGTTCTAGTGTACACATTATTTTTAATCCTTTTTCTTGCTTGACCTGTTTGTAAACTTTCTAATATAATAGATATATATTTCTCTAATCATGTTTAAATTGTTACATAGTACTAGTATTAAATTGATATTCAATGTATATATTGAATATTACTTAATATTTTTTAAGCATTCGCTGTGTGTCAGTCCCTAAGCTAAACCATTGGTAATACGAAGATGCAGCATTGTTCCTTGTTTTAAATTTTTCATTATTTTGAGCCACTTCTATCCAAAAGCTTTTCCCTTGTTTACATTAGTTAACTTAGGATCAAACCCCAGGACTGGGCTTCCTGATGTCATTGATAACCAGGATTGATGAGTTGGCGTATGAATATTGTAATGGTCCTTCACATATGTTGCTGTATTACTTTCCTGAGGATCACCAATTTCCAGAGTTACCACAATATATATTTTGAATGTGATAGGTTCACTGCAGCTTCAGCAGCATCATTGACTATCATAATAATTGCAGATGGCCATTTTTGGAATGGCCTTAATATGCCAGATACTGTTATTGGTATTTTTACATAATAACTCTAACTATTATCGCAGTGCTAGGAGAGAAATTCCATAATTCCTTTTTTTAACTTCCATCAATTAGGCTCCAAATGACTTTTGAACTCCTAGGGACAGAATACTTCTAAATTGAAAAGTATGGATCAAGATAATTCTATTTGTCTACTGTATGCTTTGTTGTTTTAATTTTCTTATTTTGTTTATGAGTAAGCTTGCAAAGATTTCCATTTTCACCTACATATGAGTGTTAATTTCCTTGTCTTCAAATGAGTACACTGGAATATACCAGGGGTTCTCCTGGTTGCAAAATATAATGTGTATGCCTAGATATATCTTTTTCTGAACTGACATTTCATAGTTTCCTCAGAATATTAATGGAACCTGTCATGTTAAGATTTTCTATATATTCTTTCATATCACACTGCAATGCATAGGCTATTTACTTGTTAGAATGCGACATGTTGTCAGGTTCTCCTTAACAATTCTCTTTTAGGCTATATGCAGAGAAGGAATGATGTACTCTGTACTTGAGCTCTGCCAGCCACCACCTGTGAGCCTGCTTCCACGAACAATGCATACAGGCATTGTGTTACTAGGAAATTAGGCAAAAGAAGGAAGAATTGGCGGCAGAAGCTATTACCTTCTTCAGACCATCCACTTCATTTGGCAGCAGCAACATCATGCTTAGATCTTTGCCATTGTATGGTACTTCCAGGATCTTGGCCTGCATGTCCTCCACTTCAGTAAAATTAAAGAAACTGGTTTGTCTCATCATCTGCACGGATTTGCTGGTATCCTGCAGTAACAAATGCCAAGTGAGGCATAAGTCAAAGAAAGATAATACTGTTGAGATACCAAACACATCCTCTTTCTATGAGATGATCTGGGAAATTTGTGAATTAGAGAGAAGAGTCTCTTCAAGTAGTCCCAACTAAATAAAGTTAAAAAAAATGAAACAAGAAAATACACCCATGACAAATTCTGTTTTCTACCTGCAGCTGTACCTTCTATCAAATATGAGTTTAAATTAACATTCCAGGTATAACTACATTATCATAAATAAATTATAGACAACACCTTGTTCAGCCAAAATTTTTCCTCCACAGTTCTTTTTTTATCAAATTTCTCGTCCCATTGCCCTTTGAAATAGACTGCGTTCACCAGAACCAGAATGGCGGAGATGAGCGAGCCGTCGGGAAACAGATCCTTGATTTTTCCTGAAAAAGAAAGAAAAACAAAGGTCTGTCGTGAAAGTACAAGTGGTTTGTCTGAAAGATGCTTACTCCTCCCTCTGTCCTTTCCTTTCTGCTTTTTTGACTTTGGACCCACTACTTAGAGGAAGTAGACATAGATTGTTCTTTAGGACAAACGGCATGAACTCTATTATCTGAAACACATACCCTGTGCTGTGAGACGCTACTCCCTGTGGTGTCTTCCTCTTCCTTCTTCACTTTGAATAGCTATAGGTTTGGATTCTAATGGGAGTGGGGGGTAGGATAGGGGTTCATAGGATGGAGAGTGAGTCAAGCTCTCTGCCCTGGATGGGGAAGACAGCTGAGGAAGTCTCTGCAGAATGGGGGGATGGAGAAATGGGCAGGCAGCTCCAGCTGCAGCTGGCAAGGAGGGGAGTTTATAGGAGAGCTGCTTGTTTGCCAATTAACAAAGGAGATGGGAACCCTTTCTGATGTTTCCCTTAGGAGCTATATACAGAAGTTAAGGCTCTGATTTAAAGTAAAGGATGTGAATGTAAGAATGGCTCTGATCAGAGACTTGGGATTGACAAAGATAGCCATCCATGGCCATGAGCAAACACAGATCTCCTGTGTTTCCACATAGCCGGTGCTGTGACCCTCCTGGGTTCCCTTTGTTTCTCTCCACATTTACTTGGAACATTCCATCTGCAGTGCCCCGCCATCCTCTGCAAAGTCGTCTCATTTTCCTCTCCTGGCACCCCACACAGTGTCCAGCACAGGGTTCATGCACAGTGGAGACTCAATGTGTTTCTTTATGGGTGATCTCCCATACTCTACCATTTGTTTGGCTTTCCACCCAGGAATTAATCTTCTTACGACTTTCTTCTGCAGCATTTCCAAAATCAGCAGATTCCACGCTGGCGAGGTAAAATTTTTTAACTTTATCTATGTATTCCTTTGACATGGGAAGGAAGAAAGGAGGAATTGAGTAAATTATTATTAACTATGTATTCCCAAGTTAGTTACTTTAAAACTTGACAAAATATGAAACAGGGACCCAGACCCTGAAGAAATCTACTTTTTTTTACCCGTGCGTATTTTAAGACTGGTGCCTGTGGGTAACGTGTAAGGGAAGTACAGGCTGGCACAAGATTGAGGTCTCTGAAAAGCAATGCCATCTGACAAAGGCAGGAGCAGAAGGGGCTGTGGGTTGCAAACTGCAAAGCTTGTTGCTCTGAAGGAGATGGTGTGCTTCTGGGACTCCTCTTCAGTAATATCAACTCTTAAGGTTCTGACCTTTGCTTCTATCTTCCATCCTGGGCATTCAGTATTCCTTGGTACTTCCCCAGCTTTCCTCAGAGACTCATCAAGCCTGCCCATCCTGTCAGTATACCATTAACCATACATTTCCTGGGTTATTGTGCTATGTGACTGAATGGCGTCAGGTCATTAGGGGCATCCCCTGACTTAGTCTGCTACTGAACCTGCTCATTGGTCATAAAGTCATCCCTAAACCCACACTTTCTTGGTGGATGGTCAGGCTCTAGGACATTCCTTTGGGTGTAGTTGTGGCAACGGAGTCTTGCACCCTGGGTAAATGCTCCCCATGGGGCTCACCCAGGCTCATCTGTTCACTCTCCTCTATTTGGTGATTGGGAGACAGAGACCCTAGGATGCAGATTAAAGGTGTGGCAGGCCGGTGAAACTTACCTGAAGAAACTGAAACTTCTTTTCTCCATAGAGCCTGTTGGCGATGCTCAGCTCATAGGCATCAGTGGGTTTCTTTAGCTCAGTCAGAAGCTTTTGAAATTGGCGATGTACATTTCCCAACTTTTCAACCTTCAAACACCAAAAAGTGAGCTCATTGCATTCTCTGTCAATGTAAGTACTAAGCCCACATAAGTCTGTTAGATGTATACCTAAAGTTTGTCAGTCCCTTGGATGACGTTTGTTGTTCTTCCATGCTACATGTGTACTTTATCTCAAATGTTCTTCAGAAGTTTTACATTCACTCTCTTCCAGGAGATTCTTTGTATCTGCTCTAAATAATAGAATATTTTCCCTTTTGAACTACAGATGCAGTGCCATTCTATCATTGGATTGTTTTCTAATTGGTACATATGGTTAGGTCAAGCTTACCAGCTAAACTTAGCTCCTTATGGGTTAGAACCATTTTCATTGTAACTGCCATCAAGGTATGAAAATGTTGAATTTGTGTATTTCAATGATGTTATGACATGAAGCCCTGTACACTCCTAAGTGGGATTCTCTTGTAAGACTTGTTGGCTGTGATCTATGTCTCTGCACTCATGATTGTCATACTCCAAGTGCAGGAAGAATGTGTGCCTGATACACTGCTAAGGCTTTACATTGGTGTCTCTAAGTCTTTAGCCCAAGTCAGAGGAAAACAAGAAAGTTCAGAGAATTAAATAACCTATCCGAAGAGACACAAGGAGGTAGAGCCGATTTTTGAACCTAGGTCTGTCTGAACCCAGAAGCTTCCATTTGTTAGCTAAAGCTTTTGGACCATTAAGGCTATAAACTATGTATGTCATACAATTATTTCTCAAAATGTACTTGGATGTGTACTTAGTCTTGTTAATCCCATTTATGAGTTAATTAAAATCATATTATTTTATCAACATTATTGTGATTACTATAATTATTTCTGTTCTGTAATAATAACACATAACATTTATTAGGGTTTCCTGTAACCCAAGCACTGTTGTGATGTTGGCATGTATGGAGGCAGATCTTTCACTATTGCTAGTTTACTGGCATGAGATCAGTGTGTCTCAGAGCAGTTGTGCCTGCACATGTCTCCTGTTCATGAACAGCAGAGCAGGAATTTGAAGCTAGTGTTCCAGTTCCAGACTCCATGCTCTTAAGCAAATGCTGATCTCTCAGGAAACAAAAATATGAAATAAGTAAGTATGTAATATGACATGAGAAACAGCTCTGCTTCTCCAGTATATTTTGCCCAAAATTTCCCCTAAAAATGAACTTTTCACTGAAGTTCCCAGTTTAAACCCTGACCCTCTTGGATATGTGTTTCTCCTTCTACACCCGAGTGCTCTGTGACTCACCTGAGCTGTTGTAGGGCTTCCTCTTGTGTTGTCTGTGACGTCATTAAAGTGAAGGACCTGGAAGAGAAGGGAAGTGTGACAAGAAAACTTTACTCAAAAGATCTGTCCACATTAGGAAATTTTCAAGAAAGGAAGAAAAAAAGAAGGAAAGAAACCCAGAAATAAACCCAAACTAATAAACAGAAGGAACTTCCAAACCAACCCAAAATAAAAAAAAAAACAATGAAAAATGAAGGAAAAAGAATAAAGAAAACTTCAGTGTAAGCGTTTGCTCGTTGAAAAGCTACAGCTGAACTGGTTGATCACCATTCACTGTAAAGAATACTGATTTATCATTCAATCAAGGCCGAGGAATCATGTGAAGATGTTTCCCATGGATTTAAGTCAGTGCATCACTTCTGCAAGTGTTCTGGCATTTAAACTCCGCCTCTTGTTATTGGGCAATTGTAGGAGTTGATCCCAGCTCCCAAAGGGAATCTAAGCATGGGGAAGCAGATGGAGCAGAGCACTAGGGGAGGGCACATGCCCCCCCACAGCCCTGTGCTCATCCAGTTATGGGAATGCTTGCTCAGTCTCCTGTGCTACCTCTGGGGGCAGCAGATCTATGAGGATCTGCACAGATGCCAACAGAGAAATCAGTCTAAACAGGTGAATGTAAAGGGAACTGACACCTACCTTGCCCATTTGGAGCGCAGTGTTTCCTTGGGCCCCTAAGTACATCATGGCTAATGCTGATGTGATGCTGAGAGGGGAATAGAAGATGTTGTCCTTCTTTGATTTTTTGAACTGTTGGAACAGATCAAGTGCGAAGTGGGTGTTTGCTTCACTGAGTGAATTCATGGCGGCCTTGGTGTGATCTGGAACTCCTGCAAAAGCATCAGGTTCATTGGATAATGAGTTTACTGAAGAGAAGCTTAGTCTGTAATGAAATTTTCTTAGAAGAAATGACATATTTTGCTTGTGGGAATCTCACAGGTAAAGTTTTCCGTTGTTTTACTTTTCAAGCTGTTTTTAATGTACATATATACATTTTGTGATTAAAAGATCATCAAAATTACTATTTAAAAAAACTTTTGTGAAAAATTAATGGAACGTCTTCATGTTTCTTTCATTGCCAGTTGTACTAGGTCTGGGTAGAAAATGTTCTATAATAGATAGTAAGACCATGATCCATGTGGATCACATCCAGCCAGCTCCCATGACGCACTGCTCTGCTTTTTCCTTCAAGGCCCCATGGGTGTCAGACACACTTCCCTCCACCACATCTGTTCCTAAATAAGCATTTGCTTCATCAGAAATTATTACATTAGGTAAAGGATAAATCAGATGAAGAAGATGTTTCAATTTGCCCTAGCAGAAGAAGTAAAATACAATCAAACAGAATGAATAGATGCATGATATAAAAGACATCGTTATTATTTTCAAAAATGATTCATGCTGTTAAGCTGGAGCAGCTGGAAGCTCTTACCTGTGTTCCTGGAGGAAGCAGAGGTGGGCAGGGAGCCTGTAAGCCTGTGTGTGGTGACTGGTAAGATCCTGAATATATACCTCTCTGTTGTCACCTCCCATTGCTTGGTGCGGTTGGTATTTCAAGTAAATCAACTTTTGATTTCTTAACCAGGCTAAGTGTCACCTTCATGAACATCAATATTTATGAGGAAAAAAATGCTATTGTTCTGTTCCTGTACTTCCTTTTCACTTGCAGAAAACATGGTGGACCTGCCATCATTGGCAATCGTTGGCTCATATGAAATTCATGGAGGTGCCTTTCTAGTACTAATGAGAATAAAGGTAAAATCCAACTATCTCTCATGCTCCAAGCTACACTCACCCAGAAATAACCCTCTTCCTTCTTTTGGATGTTGAATAGTCTTTAAGGCCCACTCAAATGTAAACAATTACAAAGCTTACGTTTTTTATTTAAATTTCTAAAAGGGCTGTTCAACCTATTGATTTCATTAGTAGTTAGTTTGCATAACTAGGAAAATAACTCAAATTCTCAGTTTAGAGAGATACTGATAATATTTTGCAGCAGTACATAGAGAACAGGAATCCATTGCCTTCCCCTAAAGGCTGTACCTTGGCCAAGGTCCTCCTTGTTACCTCTCATGTCCCCGTGCAGCTGGTCCTTTATTTTCCCTGCTTTTCTAAGGTCAGTGTGAAGCTGATGCAGCTTGCCATGTTAACATGCTCACAAGGAGAAGAACAATTGATACAAACAGGGGCCATTTGCATGGCAGCAGTCTAAATTTTGTTTTAATATGAGACAGAAATAAATCGTTTCATCTCCAGAATCATGACATTTATTTGTCATCCTGTACTTTAGCACATCACCTCCAGATTCCTGGAATGAACATTTGGGTCAAATGCTCATAAGAAAAAATGTGAACAAGGTGTTCTTTGAATGCTATGGTTAATTTCTTTCTTTATAAAATTTATTGAGGTCACATTGGTTTCTAACATTTAGTAATTTCGGGTGCACAGGTGATCAGGTGTTCAGACTTCTGTATAGACTGCAACGTATTCACCACCAAAATTCTAGTTGTCAGCAATCATCAGACATATGTGCTCCTTCTCTCCTTTTGCCTTCCCTCACACCCTTCCCTTCTGGTAACCATCAATCAGTTCTGCTTGTCTATGTGTTTGTGTGTTTATCTTTCACATATGAGCAAAGGCAGATGGGAATTGTCTTTGTCCATCTGATTTATTTTGCTTAGCATTATGCCCTCAAGGTCCATCCATGTTGTTGCATGGCATGATTCTGTCTTTTTTTTAATGGAGGAGTAGCATTCCCTTGTTATATATACCACAACTTCTTTATCCGTTCATCTGTTGATGGGCATTTAGGTTGCTTCCAAGTCTTGGCTGTTGCCAATAATGCTGCAATGAACTTAGAGGTGAATTTTCTTTTCCACTTAGTGTTTTCATGTTCTTTGGATAAGTATACAGTTATGTTCATTGTCACGGGAGCCTTATTCTCTTCACTTTCATGCTGTTCCAATAAAGAGAATAATATTAAAAACTATTGGCTTTTATTGAGCAGGGCTATCTATTTGCTCATTTACATCTTAACAACTCTTTAAGGCAGGTCCCTTTGTTGTCCCCATTTTACGGATGACCTAAGTGAGCCACAGAGCGGTTGAACAGAAGCCCAGGTTTCTACTGTTGTGCATTGCACTGTGAGATATCCAGGCAGACAGTCTGGCTCAGGACCCTGCGTGCAGATCCACCATCCCAACTGTGTGAGACAGACTCTGGGTTTACAAAGACGCGCATCTCCTTATGTTTAAATGTAGAGAACAGTTTTCTTCTGCACTCTCAGCAGAGATGATTCCTCGGCAGAATCTGAAAGGGTGGGAATGGGTCAAATGCTCAGCCCCTAAGTCTCCTCTGTGGGCCCCACAGTCACCAGGAGGATAGGCTGGCCTTTCAGGTGCCATCTTAGGGCTCCATCCTTAGAAAAACAAGGACTGTAAGTGGGAATGGAATCGGGGTTATTTCCTCTGAGTATGGGGCTCAGAGAGAGCGTGAAATCATGCACAACCTTCCATTCCTGTTAACAGCTCTATCAAGCTGGGATTGAGTACATGAGAAACTCTGAGAGGGAAATAAGGCAGACAGAGGAAGTGTTTTTCCCCAGATTTCACTGTCCCTGGAGGCCTGGCTGTGGCCGGGGAGAGGGCTGTTGTTCCAGGGCATCCAGCCTCTTGTCTCCCTTACCAGGGGTAAGGATGTGGGTACCGGGGACCGACTTTTTAGTTGAGATGTAATTCGTATACCTTATGGTTCACCTTTTAAAAATGTACCGGTCACTTGTTTTTAGTACTTTCACAAGGTTGTGCAACTGTCACCATGGTCTAATTCCAGAACAATTTAATCCTTCCCCAAGAACCTGCCTCCAAAGTTCTCCCTTCACCCTGGTCCCTGGAAACCACTAATCTACTTCTTCTCTCTCTGGACATTTCATATATGCATCAGCACAGCATGAGGCCTTTTGTATCAGGTTCCTTTCACTTAGCATAATATTTTCAAGGTTCATCCATGTTGTAGCATGTATCCATACTTCATTTCTTTATGTGACTAACTATAATGTTCTGTTGTATGATATACCACTTTGTTTTTATCCCTTCATGTGTGGACGTACTTTTAGGTTTTGACTACTGTGTGGCTATTGTGAAAATGCTGACATGAACTCTCTTGTAGGGATTTCAGTGTGGACAAATGTTATAATTTCTTAATTTCTTAACTGTAAACCTGGGGATTGAAATCACTGAATCATGTGGTAAGTCTATGTTTGATTTTGAAGAACTGCCCAACTGTTTTCCACAGTGGCTGGGCCATTTTATGTTCCCTCCAGCATATGAAGGGAAACTGTATGAGAGTCTGATCTCTGTACCCTATCCAACTCTTTTTGCTCTATTGGATCCTTTTAACACCTGCCCTGAGCAGGGTCTCTTGTCTCAGCACATCATGCATTCACAGGAAGATTCACTGACTACAAGTTCCCAGAATCACAGAGGATGGAGGTAGAAGGTGAAGGGTGAGAGGATCTTTGTTTGTAAAACTGAAAGCTTTTTCTACCTGAAACCACACCCCCAGGCCATGCTGCCTTTGGGTCTCCTTTATCAACATGTGTTTAGTGAATCCCTGAATGAGACTGTTATGTAAAAGATCCTTGAGTTGAGATGAGGTGGGGGTAAGGAAGGATGTAGACTATTGGAGATTTGATGAAGGAATACGTCCAAAGGTAGAAGAGCATGACAAGAGAAAAGACGCAGGATGAAAAATTAGAAACGGAAGGAATAGGAGCTTCTCAGTCGAGGCTGCATCACCGGCCATAGTCTCCAGATAGAAGTGGAGGTTCCTAGAGCAGTGGCAGGATGAGTTTCTTTCGGTTCAAAGAGAAAGAGGACCTACCCTTATAGGACTGAAGCAAGAGGCTCAGCCTGGCTGTAGAAAGAAGACATTTAGTGAGAAATTAGGATAAAGTGGGCTTCAAGGGAACTTCTGACTAAGGCTGAATTCTCCTGAGACTACACTACCAAGATTTCTCATGCAAATGTTGATTGATTTTGAGGAAAAGACACTCATTGATAAGGACCAAGTGTTTGCTAAAACTTAGAGAAAGCTTAAGTTACTTCAAATGAGAAATCATTTCATAGCTCTTTTCTGTTACTGAAAAGTGCTCCTGGCATGTAATAGGCAGGATTATGACATCCTGATGTCATACAGTGTCATAGACAACTCAGAAGTTTCAGAAGTTTTTGCATGTGAATACTTGCCAACCCTTGTCTTTGGGTATTTCTAAATATACACCAACAACATTTGTTGCGGGGATCCAGATGCCCAATAAAACTCAAGAGGGAATTATACTTTGAGGAACCACCCTGCTATTTGTTAAGAAATATCTCCTTGGTTTTCCCAAACTATACTTCCTTGTGAGTGTGTGAGGATTTGTCAGCATTAGTGAGTTGCAAATCCTGGAGGCATTTTATTTCTTCCTTCTTACAAAGTATGTGATTGTGTCTGTGTACATAGAAACTGGTAAATGGAGAAGACCTTTCAAGCATCCAATAATAGAATATCAGCCAGTTCCTATATTTCCTGTAGATACAGACATAGATATAGTTATGTATGCATTGAATAATGTGGGAATGGGGTTAATTAGTATTTCTTTTTAATTTTCACAGGGAGACCCACTCCATGAAGGTTTGAAAAGATGTTAGGGAATTGGTCTCACATGTAGGCAAATCATGGAAGACTGTGACAAATTCATATTACCTCCTCCCTTTCCCCATTCCCACACCTACAATACCAGCCAGGACAGTCCTCTTACTTGATGCTTTCAACCAAATCCAACACTGTCATTCATTGAGTTCTCTTTTTTAAAAATTATTGTTCTTTTTTTCCAGCTGTATCATAGGTTTATAACGTTATATAAATTTCAGATGTACATCATTATATTTCCTTTCTTATGGAGATTACATCATGTTCACCACCCACAGGTTAATTACAGTCCATCACCACTCACATGTGACTAATCACTCCTTTTGCCCTCCTCCCTTCCCCCATCCTCTCTGGTAACCACCAATCCAATTTCTGTCTCTGTGTGTTTCTTTGTCGTTGTTTTTATCTTCTACTCATGAGTGAGATCATATGATATTTTCATTTATTAGTGTCTTCTTCAATTTCTTTCAACAATGTTTTATAGACTTCAGTGCACAGATCATTCCCTCTTTTATTAAGTTTATTCCTAGGTATATTATTATTTTTGTTGTGATTGTAAATGGGATGGTATACTTAATTTCTCTTTCTGCTACTTCGTTGTTAGTGTATAGAAATGGAACTGATTTTTCTATGTTGATTTTGTATCCTGCAACTTTACTGTATTCACTTATTATTTCTAAAAATGTCTTTTTGGTTCTTTAGGGTTTTCTATATATAAAACCATGTCATCTGCAAATGGTGCCAGTTTCACTTCTTCCTTCCAATTTGTATCCTTTTTATTTCTTTTTCTTGCCTGATTGCTCTGACTAGGATTTCCAATAGTATGTTAAATAAGAGCTGTGAAAGTGGTTATCCTTGTCTGCTTCCTATTCTTAGAGAGATAGCTTTCCGTTTTTCTCCATTGAGAATGATGTTAGCTGTGGGTTTGTCATATATGGCCTTTATTATGTAGAGGTACTTTCCTTCTATACCCATTTTATTTAGAGTTTTTATCATAAATGGATGCTGTATCTTGTCAAATGCTTTCTCTGCATCTATTGAGATGATCATGTGATTTTTATTCTTCATTTTCTAATGTGTATAACATTGATCGATTTGTAGGTATTTAACCATCCCAGCGTTCTTGAAATAAATCCCACTTGATCATGGTGTATGATCTTTTAAATGTATTGTTATATTTGATTTGCTAGTATTTTGTTGATTTTTGTGTTGATGTTCATCAGTGATATTGGCCTGTAATTTTCTTTTTTTGTGATGTCTTTGTCTGGTTTTGGCATCTGGGTAATGTTGGCTTCGTAGAATGAGCTAGGAAGCTTCGCCTCCTTTTCAATCTTTTGGAAGAGTTTGAGAAGGAAACCATTAAGCTTTCTTTGAATGTTTAGCAGTATTCACCAGATAGCCGTCTGGTCCTGGACTTTTATTTTTTGGGAGGTTTTTAACTACTGTTTTGATCTCCTTACTGGTGATTGTTCTATTCAAATTCTCTACTTCTCATTGATTCATCTTAGGAAGCTTGTATGATTCCACAAATCTATCTATTTCTTCTAGATTGGTGTATAGCTTTTCATAGTATTCTCTTATAATTTTGTGTATTTCTGAGATATCCACTGTAATTTTTCCTCTTTAATTTCTGATTTTATTTATTTGAGCCTTCTCTCTTTTTTTTCTTGGCGAGTCTAGCTAAAGGTTTGCCAATTTTGTTAATCTTTTCAAAGAACCAGCTCTTGGTTTTATTGATTTTTTCTATTGTTTAGTGTCTATTTCATTTATTTCTGCTCTGATTTTTATTATTTCCTTCCTTCCCCTGATTTGGGGCTTAGTTTATTCTTCTTTTTCCATTTCCTTTAGGTGCACTGTTAGATTGTGTATTTGGGATTTTTCTGGTTTGTTGAGGTACGCCTGAATTGCTAGAAACTTCCCTCTTAGAACTGCTTTTGCTGTATCCTATAGGTCTTGGCATGTCGTATTTTCATTTTAATTTGTCCCCAGGTAATTTTTGATTTCTCCTTTGATTTCTTCATTGACCCAATCGTTGTTCAGTAGCATTTTGTTTAATCTCTACATTTTTGTGGCTTTTCTGATTTTCTTCCTGTAGTCGACTTCTAGTTTCATACCATTGTGGTCAGAAAAGATGCTTGGTATTATTTGGATCTTCTTAAATTTATTGAAACTTGTTTTGTGGCTTAATATGTGATCAATCCTGGAGAATGTTCCATGTGCATTTGAAAAGAATGTGTATTCTGTGGTTTTTGGATGGAATGTTCTGTATGTATCTACTAAGTCCATCTGGTCTAACATGTCCTTTAAAGCCAGTGTTTCCTTATTGATCTTCTGTTTGGATATCTATCATTTGGTGTAACTGGAGTGTTAAAGTCCCCTACTATTATTGTGTTACTGTCTATTTCTCTTTTTATGTCTGTTAATAATTGCTTTATATAGTTAGGTGCTCCTCTGTTGGGTTCATAGATATTTGCAAGTGTTATATCCTCTTGTTTGATTGTTCCCTTTGTCGTTATGTTGTGACCTTCTTTGTCTGTTGTTACAGTTTTTGTTTTAAAGTCTATTTTGTCTAATATAAGTATTGCTACCTTAGCTTTTTGTTCATTGCCAGTTGCGTGGAGTATCTCTTTCCATTCCTTCAGTTTCAGTTTGTGAGTGTCTTTAGGTATGAAGTGTTGCTCTAGTATTCAGCATATATATGAGCCTTCTTGTTTTATCCAATTGGCCACACTATTCCTTTTGAATGGAGCATTTAGTCCACTGACATTTAAAGTAGCTACTTATATGTATGTACTGATTGCCTTTTTGCTACTTTTTTTATGAGTGTTTTAGTTGTTATTCTCTGTTCCTTTCTTCTTCTCTTACTCTCTTTCCTTGTGGTTCGATTGCTTTCTTTAGTATTAAATTGGAGAGTGCTATGAATGAATGAAGAGGAATAGGGGTGAATTATTCATTCTAAGAGGACAACATTACCTTGATGTCAAAGCCAGATAGGCACTACAAGAAAAAAAACTTCAGACCTATATCTCTTATAAATATTGATACAAAATTCCTCAAAAAATACTAGCAAACTGAATCGAGCAGCATACTAAAAGGATTATACATCATGACCAAGTAGGATTAATTTCAAGAATGAAAGGATAGATCAACACATGAAAATCAGTCAATGTACTATGCCATTAACAGAATGAAGGAGAAAAACACCATGCGATCATCTCAAATGATGTAGAACATCATTAGACAAAATTCAACAACTGTTGATAATAAAAACATTCAAGAAACATTCAAAATACATCCAAAATTCTAGGAGTAGAAGGAGATTTCCTCAACATGATAAAAGATATTTATGAAATACTGCAAGTAACTTAATACTGCATAGCAAAAGACTAAAAGCTGTTACCCTAAGAACAGATATCTGCTTTTCCCACTTCTACTCAACATAGTATTGTAAGTTCTAGCCAGAGCAATTAGGAAAGAAAACCAAATAATAAGCCCTCAAATTGGAAAGGGAAAAGTAAAATTGTCTCTATTCATGGATGACATGATGTTATATATAGAAAATCAGAAAGATTCCACAAAAATTCTCCTAGAACTGATAAATAATTCAGGTAGTTTGTAAGACAAGAAATCAACAAACAAAAATTCTTTGGATTTTAATCCCCTAAACAAGAAAAATCTGAAAAAGAGATTAGGAAAAATATATCCACCTACAATAGCATCAGAAAGACTTAAATACCAGGAATAAACCTAACTAGTAGGCAAAAGATCTGTATACCGACAACTTCAAAATGTTGACGAAAGAAAATAAGAAGACATAAAGAAAGCGAAGGATACCCTGTGTTGGTGGATTGGAAATGTAACATTGCTACTATGACAACACATTTCAAATCCATGGACAGGTTCAGTGTGATCCCTGTCAAAATTCCAATGACTTTTTTCTTTTTTTCAGGAATAGAAAAAGTCACCCCAAAATTCACATGTAGCCTCAAGGCATGCCCAGTGGCCAAATCAATGCTGATAAAGAAGAACAAATTTGGAAGTTTACATTTTCTGATTTCAAAACTTCCTACAAACTTACAGTAGTTCAAACAGTGTGGCATAGAGATAGACTATATACCTGTGGAGTAGGGTAGAAAACCTGGTAATAAACTCTTGCACGCATGGTCAGATGATTTTTGACAAGGATGCCAAGACCATTCAGTGGGAGAAAGGACCGTCTTTTCAATAAATGGTGCTGGTAACACTTGATTTCCACATGGAAAAGAATCAACTTGGATCCTTACCTTACACCATATTCAAACATCAAGTCAGAATGGATGAAAAGCCTAAATGTAAGAGCTGAAACTAAAATTTCAAGAAGAACACATCGTAGAGAAAGACCACATTAGTTTTGGCATTGGTCTATTTGATATGCCACTCAAAACATAGGAAACCAAAGAGGAAATTGATAAATTGGACTTGATCAAAGTTTAAAACTTCTGTGCATCAAAGGGAATTATCTTGAGAATGTAAAGCAACCCACAGAATGGGAAAAAACATTTGCAAATCCTGTATCTGATAAGGGATTAATATCCATGACACATGTGGTACTCCTTCAGCTCAACAACAAAAAAGGAAAAACATAATTGAAAAGTTGCAAAGGATGTGAACAGACATTTTTCCAAAGAAGATATACAAATGCCCAGAACAGAAAACAAGTGTGGCAAATATGTGCAGAAAATGGAACCTTTGTGCATTGCTAATAGGAATCTAAAGGTGTAGCTGCTGTGGAAAACAGATGGAGCAACCACCATACTGGTGGTGGCTGCACAACAATGTGAATGAACTTAATGCCACTGGATTGCAGAGTTACACATGATTAACATGGTAAATTTCGTTGTATGTATATTTTAAAACACTCACACACACACAGCCATGATTTCTGACTTAAGCTGTTCTTTTTATTATCTTGCTTCAACTCCCTTCTGCATTCCTATCAAAAGTTCTTTAAATTTTCTTTTCCTTTCCCAAACGCTCTAGTCATTCCATAGCTTTATCAGTTTCAGTTACTTTCTTTCCCTATCTCATTAAAGAAAAAAAAGAAAAGAATATTATTTTGTACTTCAACTTTTCATCATCCGCTAAACTTCAGGCTTAAGTGCCTTTTCACCCTTCTTTCTGCTCCCTGTCCTTTTATCCCCAGCTTCCATTTTCTCTAGAATCTTCCTCCATCAATAACACACTTTTTCTAAATGAACCTCGCTATCTTTAGTGGAGCCCTCTCCTGGCATAAATACACTGAAACTCTCATTCTTAAGCAAGCAAACAAATCACTTTCTTCTAGTCTCTCAATGCATATAAACTTCTTTTGACATTCAAGTTGCTGAGAGTCTAGACTCCATATTTCTCCTTGTTCACCCATTGCAGTGTGGCTTCTTCCTCAGTATTTTCATGGCACGGTTTCTCTGGAGTTCCTTATTGACTTTGCGAGTTCCTAATCCAGTAAATGTTTCCAGGGATCGCATCTGAACAAAGGATTCTTCTTGTGTGATCTGCAGACCCTGGGCGTTCCCCAGACCACAGAGTCAGAACCAGTTTCACAAGAACCCACGACATTATTTGCCTTTCCCATTGTGTTGATATTCATACTGTGTTGCAAAAGCCATGGTTTCTGAAACTGCTGGCAATTTAGCATGAATCAAGGCTGTAGCCCCAAACCATATTTGCACATGGATTCTCCACTGCCCCCCTCCCCCCACACACACCATTTTCAACTAATGTCCTTTATGAATCAGTAAAAATATTTAATTGAAGGTTTATTTGAATCTTTCCTATCAGTGCACATCATTTAAAATTAGGCGAGCTGAAACTGGAAGTATGTATAATGCATCTTTTAAGTTTTTTTCCTAAGTATGGGATTATTCTAGAAACAGATTTTATTAAACAGTGTTCCCCCACCGCATCTTTCCAAAGACAATAGTTACCATGTGTGCTTTATACAAATCTTCTCCTCTTCCTCATTCTTTATCAATTTGATTGAGGTGTAATTTACATGAAAGCATAAAGCACTTGGCTGGGCCCCATCTTCTCCACGTTCTTCTGCGTGCAAGTCAGTGCTCGCGTCTCTCATCTGGAGGCATTTGTCCTCCACACATCGCATCATAAAAGTACAATGTTTTTGACAAATAAGCACCTCTTTGACCACCACCTAATCAAGTTGTCAAGCACTCATTGCAACCAGAAGTTTTCTTTGGACTCTTTTACCATCAATTCCCTCCCTAAATCCAGCCTTGGGAAACCCCTAATCAGCTTTCTGTTGTCACAAGTTTGTTACCATGAGTTAGTTTTGTCTGTTCTAGGACATTATATAAGTAGAGTTACCTAATATGGACTCTTTCTGTCCAGCTCCTTTTGCGCAGTGTAAAGAGGGATGGTCTGTTCTGCAGTTAGTGTGGGATATGGAGTCGTTCTAGACATGATTTGAGCTAAGCTTGAATTTTGGTGTTGCCATGGTTGCCTTCAGTGTGGTCCTGGCTTTAATTCCTTAGTGTTACCTCGTGTAGGGTAGAGGCCTGATTGCTGGATGCTTTTCCCCATGTTCTTGCTCCACCCTTGGCTATCAGCCGTTCTTATGCACCTCGGCATCAGAGGGGGCCTTTCTGCCTGCTTGGTACTTGCGGGGCTAGCCTGGGTTGAAGGGAAAGGGAGTTGTTCTGTCTCTCTCCTGAGGCAGGAAACATCTCCTGGTTGGGGCCTGGGAGAATTTCATGAAGCCCCCAAGGAGAAGAGAGTGTTTACTTTTTCCCTTACTCAGTCATATGAAATCATCACCTCCGCCACGGGAATGACAGGATTACTGCCATGTCTCAGTGGCTCAGGACATTTGTTTCTTGAGGAGAAGAATCAGGTGGGGCTTCTTGCCTTTTCTGCCTTGGCCACCCCTTCCCTCCTCCACTCCGACACCACTGAGGGTGCCCTGCCTCTAGTCTTTCTCTTGAACACCCAAGGAATCTCTGTGTACTTGCCCTGTGTCTGCAGCTCCCAGGGCTCTATACACTTGTGCTACCTTCATTTGACCTTCAGCACTGGTCTGTGGCTCTGTGTCCTCTGTGTTCTGCCCCAGGCAAGTCAGTGCTCCTGTGTGTCTCTTCCTGTAGGGACTCGTCTTTTCTTAAATTGCAGGTTGGGTGGTGGCAGTGGAACTGCGGCCTTCTGATGGCTTTAAGAATTTGTGTATTATCCAGATTTTTCTGTTAGAGTGGAGCAGCACTCTTCCAGCTTTCTCCATCACAGCAGAAGCTGGAAGTTGTGTGACTCCTTGGGTGACCCATCTCCTCTGTGCTCCTGAGGTGGATCACGTCCAGGAAGCCACATGCTGCTGACCTGGTGTGCTGAGGTCCTGTGCCAGCTATTTCCAGAGAAGGCACATTGTTTTCTGTATTCAGGGTGAAGTTCTTTCCTGTAAGACGTGTATTTTAGCTGAGCTTTCTGAAATCTGCTGCTGCTGAGCCCTCTCGTCTCTCTTCTTGCTTGTCTCTGCTCTTTCCCCAGGGCCTCCTGCTCACCCCCAGCTGCTTTCACCTTTGGCAGCCTTGCCATGAATCATGAGACCATGAATTATGGCTGGCTTCAAAGTTTCCTGAGAAAGTAATTCACAGAGATATTTTTATTTGTTTACTATAACTTGCAAAGGAGAACTGGGAGAAAGATACTGAGATTCAGAGCCATTTTCATGCTGAAAATCCCACTTTAATTTTTTCTTTTCCTTCATTGACCAAGAAAGTTTCTCATCTATAGCTTGATCTGTGAACTTAAGAAATAAAAAGGTGTTCTTGGGGATAACTAGACATAGTTTATGGTATGATTCCATTTATAAATCAACACATTGACATCCCACAGTTGAAGTATGGAAATCAGACACTGCTGGGTTTGAGTCATGTGAAAGCTTCCTTCAGGAAGTATTGTATGCCCTTCCCAAATTGTCTTACCCAATCCAGTTCTCCAAGAGTGCCTGATGACCCTGATTCATACTACCACCTATGTTTTAATGATGTTTTCTGTTAAATGAGTCTCCACTAGTAACTGTAGTCATCTTTGCATGCTCAGCATCTAGCTCAATGTCTGGAAATGCAAGTGTTCAAAAGTCTGATCAGTTCCTGGTTCCCCCACATCTTATATCCAGTGACCTATCCATCCACTTATTGGGGGAGCAAGGAGAGAGCATCTAATGGCATGTTATTCAAGGAAGAATATGTGTCCTAAAGAAAGTGGAAATGTTTAATTCCAACATAATCTGTGAGGCATGAACTGCAGTGCAATCAGCGCTCGGCTTGTTGACCATGGCCAAAGGGCAGTGATCTGAGAATGGATACCCCCGGCCTGTGCAGTCAGTGCTTTCTGAGGATGACAGATCAGTGCCTGAGTGGGTAGCATCAGATGTAACATTAAATTGATCAACCTGGTGGAGCGAAGGAAGGAAGGTGAAGAACACCAGGATGGGAGTCAGGAAGCTGGAGTTTCTATCCCAGCTCTGCCATGACCTAATTATGATCTCAAGAGTGGCAGTTAATTTCTTGGGGGATTTTGTCTTTTTCACTGTTTAAATGAAGAAGATGGTATAAGCGATCTCTACTATCACTTCTAACATTATAGTGGTGGCTACTGCTTATGAAATGATCCACTTCCTAATTATAATAGAAAATAATTAATTCAGATTCAAAGAAGGAATTATGGTTCAATATTTAAGCATCAAAAACCAATTTTGTTCATGTCCACGTCTAAATCCTCCTCCTGTGTGCAAACTTTAGAGTTAGTCAAACTGAAAAGAAATCTGGGCTTTGGGAATAGACATATGGTTTTAGGTGGTTTAGTTCATCTTTCTGAGCCTCAGTTTCATCTTCTTTTTTAGGAAGATTGACCCTGACCTAACTTCTGTTGCCAATCTTCCTCTTTTTACTTGAGGAAGATTGTTGCTGAGCTAACATCTGTCCCAATTTTCCTCTGTTTTATGTGGGATGCCGCCACAGCGTGGCTGGATGAGCAGTGCTATGTCCACGCCCAGGATCCAAACCTGCGAGCACTGGGCCGCTGAAGTGGAGTGTGCGAACCTAACAACTACACCATGGCGCTGGCTGCTTGGTTTCTTTATTTTAAAAGTTGGTTTTCTAAGAGTAACTTCTTTATTGAGCTATGTGAGGATAAATAGAGTATGTGGTTATTAAAGAATCAGGAACAAGGTATGTGTCCAATGATGTTATCTGCTGTTTTCTTTGCCATCACTATCATGTCACCACGACCACCACCACCAATATCGTCATCATCATCATCACCATCATCAACAGCAGCGTTCTCTAACTTTGCTTGGAAACCAAATCATGGCCATTCCGTCCTTAGGCCTCATATTAGAATCTGAGCTGTCATGTTCTCAGTTCCAAAATGTTGGTGGATTCCAGGTCAGAGAGGCATTTTTCTCCCTCTTTGATTTATGTCTCATGTCAGTATTTGGATTGAGTGTTCCAGGAAGTTGTACACCAATGTTTGCATTAAGCCCATCAAAGGTATTCAAAAGTTCTGGCTCCTCAGCTTGCACACACCAATCCTCTGGAGTTTGAAAATATTCACTTATAATCCTATATTTTTGATGCATTCGGCATCTCCAAGCAGATTTTATCTCATTGAGCCACACTCAAATTCTGTCACTACAGGATGTGACAGCAGAATAACTGGTTTCAAAATTGACATATGAACTAACTTCCTTTCTGTACCCCCCTCTGGGGGTTATCAGAAGGTCCCAGGACCTCTGAGCTCTTATCGAGCTCTCTGTATTTGTGCAGATGTGTATTTGGAATATGGGGGCTTGGGATGGAGAGGTTGACCTCCCTAGCACCACCATTTGTGCAATCCAGGATTTCCCCAGGAGAATAAGGAATCAGGATGTTGTCATGCATGGCTCATGCGCATTGGGTTGCAGAGATCACCAGTTGTGGAAGTAGAGGGATGCCAAGATCCTGTGCAGTAGCCACTTCAGCATTGCCTTTGAGGTCATTGATGTGTCACCCCTGGAATTGGCATAAACATCACTGCCAGGTGGTGAAAATGTAGACATTGTTCCATTTGTCATGTGCAGTTTATCTAAAGGTGAACTTCACTTTCGTCTGATCAATGTCTAACTCAGAGTGTATTAAAAAAATGCCTGCTTTTGTTTTTCTTAAAACTATTGTTAGACAAGAAATGTAGGTAAAAAAGTTCTTCTTAGGGAGAAAGCAATTGCATACTTAGTCTCAAATGAAAGATAAATTATCTTAGGCGATCTTTTGGAATTTGATTGTTTCTGGTTTCCAGCCATTGAGCAGATAATTATCAGGAACAGAGACAATATAGTCTTAGACATTAAGATTCTAGAAGGCAAGGGCCTATCCCTGGGATAGCCCTATGCCCTGGGATAGCCATATCCTCTGGGGAATCACATTCACACACACACACACACAAACACACGCACACACAGAGCCACTTGGGAGGGCAGAACCCTCAGTGAGTTCTGGTCTCTTATGTTTATTGCCAAATGTCTGCCTGCATTTCTGAGTTTGCCTCTTCTATGGGATCCTTAAGTTTTGTGGATTTCTAGTTTTCTGACTGCCCACTAACTCAGCTGTGTTCTGACTGATCTCAGGTACTTCCTTGTATATATTGCATCTAGACTGCTACTCTTGTTCTAGACGTTGAAGTCTGCTTTGACCATCAACTTTAAGGCATTTTTCCAAGTCCCGGCCTGCTTGTGTTCTGAATTTGGTTCCCCTCTTCTGGTCTTCAGGATGATTGGTTTATTTATCCATTTTTGTCACCCTTTATCTGAGAACCCACGGCCTAATCCAGCATTGCACATAGTAGGTGCAGAATAAATGTTCTTTGCATGGCCTACACCAGACTACATACGGTGAAGCCGATAAGCATTTTTGGATGTTTGCAATGTCTTTTGTAGTAGAAATACAAATGAGTTCTTTTTTTTCCTGCTTGATCTCCCCAAATCCCCCCAGCACATAGTTGTATATCTCAGTTGCAGATCCTTCTAGTTGTGGCACGTGGGACGCAGCCTCAACGTGGCCTGATGAGTGGTGCCATGTCCGTGCCCAGGATCCGAACCGGCGAAACCCTGGGCCGCCGCAGTGAGCACACGAACTTAACCCCTCAGCCACAGGATCGGCCCTGATAAGTTCTTATAAAACAAATGATAGCCCCTGTGTGACTACAGGGAATGACACAATCATTTATTCTTCACATAGTTGCTTACCACCTGTGTGTGCTGTAGGTATACAATAGAAATGATTCTGACAGAGCCAGATGGAGCCAAGAGAGTATACCCTGAGAGTTTTCCCCAGAAGAGGAAAATGTCATTTCAAAGGGAAAGAAGGTGTCTATCCTTCCGCTTGTATGATGTAAGTGGCTTGGCTTTCATCTTTGACTATTGAAAATTGTATCAAAAAACTGAGATAAACATAGATTTCAATACCATATTTTATACAATGACATTTAATGGAAAAAATATCTGGACATGAATTTTCTTGTTAAACTCTTTCAAATCTCAAACTAATTTTAAATATAGTCATTTTTTTTTTTTTTGAGGAAGATTAGCCCTGAGCTAACTACTGCCAGTCCTCCTCTTTTTTGCTGAGGAAGCCTGGCCCTGAGCTAACATCGTGCCCATCTCCCTCTACTTTATACGTGGGACGCCTACCACAGCGTGGCGTGCCAAGCGGTGCCATGTCCGCCCCCAGGATCTGAACTGGCTAACCCCAGGCAGCCGAGAAGCGGAACGTGCGAACTTAACCGCTGCGCCACTGGGCCGGCCCCTAAATATAGTCATTTTTAACCTGTGGATCAGTAAAGACAACTTGGTAGATCACATCACAAAACTTTCTTTTTTAATGTGCAGTTTCATGATGCTTCTTGCTCCATATGACAGGGATGTTTGCATGTTATTTAATGTGTTTAAATGTTTATGAAGAAATTGAAGGTTGGTCAGAAGTTGGTAATAGTGAGGTTGTTCTTAAAAACATATTTAATTAAGAAGCTTTTTTCGCTCAAATGTTTCCAGAGGCAAAGTAACTATGTGTGATTTGTCCAGTTTTCTTTCTCTTCCTCCCCTTCCTCCTACTCTGTCCTCTTTACTGTTGCATAATTTACATAAAACAAAATTCACACACTGTAAGCGTACAGGTCAATGACTTCTGACAAATGTAAACACCTGTGTAACCACCACCCGACCAAGTTGGAGAGCATTCATCTCAACCAGAAATTTCCCTCAGGCTCTGTTAGAATCAATTTCCTCTGCACCTCCTGCCCCAGGAGAGCACTAAGCAGCTTTCTGTCCTCACGGGTTGAACCTCGTATACGCGGAACTACATAATCCGTACTCCTTCTGTTCAGTTTCTTTTGCACAGAATAGTGTTTGAGAGGTTCCTCCATGTTGCTGCAGGATTCAGTAGTTTCTTCCTTTTCATTGCTCAGTCCTATTCCACTGTTTCTCTATCCATTCACCTGCTCAAGCAAATTTGAAATATTTCCAGTGTTGGCCATTGTGAATAAAGTTACTATAAATTTTTGTACATAAGTCCTTCTGGAGACACACATTTTCAATTCTCAGGGATAAATATGAAGGAACGGAATTGCTGCATCATATGGTAACTAAAGGTTTAGTTTTATAAGAAATTTTCCAACTGATTTCCCCAGTGGTTGCATCCTTCATAGTCCCACCAGTAGTGTATGAGAGTTCTTGGTGCTCCACATTCTCTCCAGCACTTGATATGGCCAGTCTTTTTAATTTTAATTTTGGCCACTCTAACAAGTGTGAAGAGGTATTCTGTGGGGAGAAACTTTGAAAGCATATAAATATCCATTCCTTTTAAAACTTTAAATTTAGACATTTTATATCAGTAAGTTCTCGTATTATGTTTTATTCAGTGAATTATAACTTATACCTTTAAAAATCAAGAAACAAAATTTGAATTTCTCTTCAATTTCTGTTACACGTGGCCCCACTGCAGGAGTAGTTGGTTCTCTGACTGGCCTAGAATATTGGGAAAGCTTTCAGGTCTCATAGCTGGATGTCAACCATCTCCTCTACCTGATATGAGTCAAATGCCTGTGAGCCTTTTTCTTAACTCGTTTGCTTTTATAAAGTTTCTTTTGAAAACCCAACTAAAATAACAAGTAGTTGAAAGTTATAGTCTAAAGACATTCTAACAATAAGTTCTTCAACCCCCAAAAACTCTATACCAGTCTTAACTTCATTGAATCATTAGAATTTAATTCACACCCATAGTGACACTCTGAGCTTATTTATCACCTACAATTTTCTATTTTAAACTACACTTCAAAACCCCAGGTCCTGGGCCAAACTTCTGAACCTCCAATCGTTCTCACAAACTCATTCCCATCATTTCTGTTCTTCAACCTCGTTAACTACCCCACTGCCTCTCAGTTCATCAGGCAACTGCCTCCTGCCTTGCCTTCCCTTCCCAGCCTGTTCACTGCATGGTTTACTCATGTTACCCACACTCTTGCCAGTCTGTCAGTTCCCTTGACCAAATCTCACACTTAATGGTGAAACATCTCCTTCCTCTGCTCTGTTCTTGGGCTGCTGGATTCTGCTGAAGAAAATTTAGAGCTTTCTCAAATCCTCCAAAATTCAAGGTTTATGTAATTAGCTGAGATTCAGGACTTATTGGGAAGGATTTTAAATGAATACAGCCCCCTAAGAAAAGCTGTGTTCCAGAAAATAAAAATTGTCCACTCTTGACCTTCATATATTGACATACTTCAAGGTCACTTCACTGGGTGCTCTTATCACTTTATACTCTCTGCCTAGGACTCCATTCTTGCCTTTAGCCACCTTTCCTTTTTTCTCCAATTTTTAAAGCTACTACTTTTATCCATTAACTCTGTAAGTTTCCTGTTGAGCATCACAAGTTTAGAGCTTCAGATTATATCCTGCATCCGAGCTCCAGACTCATGTTCAAGTGCTTACTAGACAACTCCATTTGGATATCTGAAAAGAAATCAGAATTCAACAAATGCAAACTTAAACCTGGGTTCTTATCTTCTCCCCGAAACAAAATCTTCTTCTGTCCTACTGTTTGGTTAGACCAGAAACTATGGGCATCATTCTTGGCTTCTGTCTCCCATTTCTGCCATAAATAATATGTTGCCAGAATTCTATGGATTTTTACTTCCTAAATAATTCTCACAGATAACTGTTTCTCTCAGTCTCCACTCCTGACATTCTAAGTTTACTCATTAATCTCACTGTATCCACGCTGTTATTCCCTCACATCCATTTACATCTTAATAACTAGGGATATATCTTAAAAACGTAGATAAAATGATCTCATTCTCTCCTTTGGACAACAAGTGAACAAAGCTGTAATGGCTTTCCATTTATTTTAGGATAAAATAGAAAGTTATTAAAGTGGGATACAAAGCCTTTCACGTTCTGGCATGAGCCTATGCTTCAGCCTCATCATGCCCTCTTGTATGTTGAATTTTCTTATTTATGTGATAATATATTTCTGAATTTTATTTCCTAGGTATGGTGGGCCACTTTCACTTTGTTAAAAAGAAAAATAAAAGGAAAAAGCAACAAATAATATGAATAAGTCACTTTTATGATAATGAGTTTCATAAAATCAAAAAATTTAGACATATATGTCCCTAAATATTACCTAAATTCTAGCAAATGTGGGTGCTATCTTAGTAAGTTTCATTATCAGATAAGAGTTTTGAAATAGCAGATATTATATTTAAAAATTAGGAGAAGATAAAGTATTGAAATATTCTTTCAGCTTATCTTGAACATTTTGTGCAAAGGGAATCATCATGGGGAAATGAAGTCAGTTTACACGTGTTTGTAGAAAGAGAGAGATAGACAGTATGCTTTCAATCATTACATTCTTGGTGATAACTATAAGATTGGAAAGGAAAAAGAGTTAAAGAGAACTAGTATTTCTGCAATCAATGTTTTGGAAGAAGTGTGAACTTCTCCCTAAGTTAGTAGCAGGTTAATTGCATCTAAGGGGAAGAGATTCTGCCCAAGAAGAGGATGCTGTTGGTCTTATTGTGCTTGATGAAGAACAGGAAAGGGTGATCACAGTGGAAACTTTCATAAATTGGTAGTGATGTTATACCAACTACTCCGCCTGTAGCAGCTGCAGCCTCCGTGCCCTCCTCATTCACCTCCACAAAGGACTTGTGTACAACTTTTGTCAACACGAGACCTTTGCTCTCTGCTATGCCCAGGAAGTTGGCTTCCCGTGTACTGAAGGCATCCACCATCCCCATGGACATCAGCACTTCCTCGAGGTTATAGCTCTCTTCCACTTTGAACCGAGGTAAATATAAATCTACTTCTTTCTCCCTCATATTCTGTGAGCTTGTCCACTCTATTAGTTTCTCAGCAGTGAGTTTACCTTCAAGCTGTAACAATGGACAAAAGGAACAATGAAGTGATTCTCAGTGGACATTGAACATACCTTAACATTGGAGTGAATCATGGAAACATTTATTTTAACAGTAAATGTAAGTACAGAAATTTTTCATATATATAATAAACTGAATCTTCTGTATAATACCTATAAATAAATGGATTCTTCTGTACTGTATATTATATATATAAAACATATATAAAACAAAAGAACCTTTAAATAAAATTATTTTGTAAGAGATGAACTATATGTCTCTATTTCTTAAGCTGCCAGCCCACTCCATGTTTCATTTTTTAATAGTCTTCTCTTATTAATGCCCTTTTGTACATATTTTTTACATGCTGCATTTATAGCATACAACATATTTTTATTCCTTTTTCTTGCTTTGCCTATTTATAAATTTTTGCCATATAGTTATATATTTCTCTAATCAAGTTTAATTTGTTACATAATATTACCATTAAATTGATATTCAATATATATATCTTTACTTGATATTTTTAAAGCATTCATTATTTTGAGCCATTTCTGTCCAAAAGCTGTTGCCTTCTTTGTATTAGTTAGCTTAGGATCAAATCCCAGGACTGGGATGTCATTGATAATGATTGCTGAACTAGAGGATGAATATTGTAATGGTCCCTCACATGCATTGCCATGTTACTTTCCCTGAGGATCTCCAATTTCCAGGGTTGCCACAATATATATTTTGGGTGTGGCAAGTTCACCACAACTTCAGCATCATCATCAACGATTATAGTAATTGCTGAGGGCCATTATTGGAATATCCTTACTATTTCAGATATTGTTATTGATATTTTTCACATTAACTTCAACCATTATAGCAGTGCTAAGAGTAAAATTTCCTTTTTTTTTTTTTTTTTTTACTTAGAGGAATGGGGCACTGAATGACTTTTGAGCTCCTAGGGACAGAGTACTTCTAAAATGAAAAGTCTGCATCGAGGTAAATCTATTTGCCCACTGTCCCCAAACCACTGTGATTTAGCATGCAAAATGGTGCATATTGTTGTTTCAATTTTCTTGGTTTTGTTTATGAGTGAACCTGCATATATTTTCCATGTGTCATGTTCATCTGAGTCTTAGTTTCCTTCTCTTCAAATGAATACCCTGGACTATATCAGAGGATCTTATGGCTGCAAAATATTATAGGTGTGTGCCTAGGTATATTTTTTTCTGAGCTGACATTTCATATTTTCATCAGAATAGTAATGAGACATCTGATGTTAAGATTTTCTATATATTCTTCCATATCACACTGTGATACTTGAGATAATTATTTTATGGAATGTAGTATGATGCCAGGTTCTCCTTAACAATTCTCCTTTAGACTGCATGCAGAGAAGAAAAGTACTGTATTCCTGAGCGCTGCCAGACATCACCAACACTCTGTGAGCACCACTTCCAATGAACAGCCCATACAAGCAGAGTGCTACTAGGAAATCGGGCAATAGTATGAAGAATTGGAGGTAGAAGCTATTACCTTCTGCAGACCATCCACTTCATTTGGCAGCAGCAACATCATGCTTAGATCTTTGCCTTTGTATGGTATTTCCAGGATCTTGGCTTGCATGTCCTCCAGTTCAGTGAAATTAAAGAAACTCTTTTGTTTCATCATCTGCACGGATTTGCTGGTATCCTGCAGTAATTAATGTGGCAAAGAAATGCCAAGTGAGGCATAATTCAAACAAAGATAATACTGTTGAGATACCAAACACATCCTTTTTCTAAGAGATGATCTGGGAAATTTGTGAATTAGAGGAAGAGTTTCTTCAAGTATTAGCAACCAAATAAAGTCAAAAAAATGAAAGAAGAAAATACAGCCATGTAAATTTTATTACAACCTGCAGTTGTACATTCTATCAGATATGAGTTTAAATTTAACATTCCATAAGTAACTAACTACATTGTCATCATAAAAAATTTTAGACAATACCTTGTTCAGCCAAAATTTTTCCTCCACAGTTCTTCTTTTTTCGAATTTCTCGTCCCACTGCCCTTTGAAATAGACTGCATTCACCAGAACCAGAATGGCGGACTCAAGAGAGTGAGGGGGAAACACATCCTTGATTTTTCCTGCAATAAAAAGAAAAACAAAAGTCCATCATAGAAGTTCAAGTGGTTTGTCTAAAAGATGCTTTCAAAGTTACAACTGATCATTAATTATTCACACAAGTCACCACTTTAGGGACTACTTGACTAATAGTTCACGAGGTAGCACTTTCCTCATGGCACCAGCCTGATGGAGTTACCCCTGATGGGGATGACTCTTCTTTTCACTGGAAAGGTGTTCAGAGTCTCTGTCTGTGGGGAACTTCAGTCCTCTCACACTAAATATTGATAAATGGATTTCAGCTACTCTTTCAACAAATCCATTCCCTTCACACTCTCTCCCTCAGTTCTTCCATACCTCCAGTCATCATTCCTCCCGCCCTTACTTCTTTTCTGTTTTTTTAAACTTTGAGCTCACTTCTCAGAGGAAGTAGGCCTTGGTTATTCTTTAGGACAAGTGGCACGGGCTCTATTATCTGAAGCATTTGCCCTGTGCCATCAGAAACCATTCACTAGCATATCTTCGTCTTCATTCTCCACTTTGAATTGCTGTACGTTTGGCCTCAATGAGAGTGGTAGGCAGGATAGGGGTTCACAGGATGGAGAGTTTGTCAAACTCTCTGCCCTGGATGGGGAAGACAGCTGGGATAGTCCCTGCAGGATGTGGGGATGGAGAAGTGGGCAGGCAGCTCCAGCGGCAGGTGACGAGGAGCCCAGTTTACAGGAGTGCTGCTTGTTTCCAAGTTAAGAAAGGAGACGAGAACCATATCTAATGTTTCTCTAGGAAACCATATACAGAAGTTAAGCTTCTGATTTAAAGTAAAGGATGAGAACCCAAGATGGGGTCTGAGCAGAATTTGGAGTCCACAAAGATTTTGTCATCCGTGGCCACGAGCAAACATAAATCTCCAGCTGTTTTTCTAGGCAGTTGGTCCTGTGACCCCTCCTGGGTTCCCATTGTTTCTCTCCATATTGACTTGAAACATTCCACCATCTGTAGTGCCCCCCCACCCTCTCTGCAACCTCATCTCTTCTCCCTCTCCCAGAACCCCATGCAGTGTCAAGCGCAGGGTTCATTCAGAGCGTGGACTCAATGTGTTTCTTTATGGGTGATCACTCATACTCTACCATTTGTTTGGCTTTCCACCCAGGAATTAATCTTCTTGCGATTTTCTTCTGCAGCATTTTTAAAATCAGCAGATTCCACACTGGCAAGGTAAAATTTCTTAACATTTTCCATGTATTCCTTTGAGATGGGAAGGAAGAAAGGAGAAATTGAGCAATTTATTATTAACTGTGTATTCTCAAGTTGCTTGTTTTCAATGTTAACAAAATATAGCACAGGAATCAAGACTCTAGAGACATCTACATTTTCTTCTCCACGTGTATTTTTGTACAACACCATTTTGGGTAATGTGAAAGGGAAGTACAGGCTGGCACAAGAATGAGGTCTCTGAAGCACAATACCATCTGACAAAGGCAGGAGCAGAAGAGGCTGTGGGTTGCAAACTGCAAAGCTTGTTTCTCCAAAGGAGATGGTGTGCTTCTGGGACTCCTCTCCAGTAATATCAACTCTTAAGGTTCTGACGTTTGCTTCTATCTTCCATCCTGGGCATTCAGTATTCCTTGGTATTTCCCCAAGACACATCAAGCCTGCCCATCTCATCAGTATCCCATTCACCATACATTTCCTGGGCCATTGCCCACCAAAATTCGTACTATGTGACTGAACAGTGTGAGACCATTAGGGGTATCTCATGACTCATTGTGCTATTGAGCCTGCCCTTTGGTCATAAAGTCATCCCTAAACCCACACTTTCTTGGTCGATGGTCAGGCTCTAGTATACTCCATTGGGTGTAGTTGTGGCAACAGAGTCTTGCACCCTGGGTAAATTCTCCTCATAGGGGTCAACCAGGCTCATCTGCTCACTCTCCTCCATTTGGTGATTGGAAGACAGAGGACCTAGGATGCAGATTAAAGGTGTGGCAGGCCAGTGAAGCTTACCTGACGAAACTGAAACTTCTTTTCTCCGTAGAGCCTGTTGGCGATGCTCAGCTCATAGGCATCAGTTGATTTCTTTAATCCCGTCAGAAGCTTTTGAAATTGGTGATGCACATTTCCCAACTTTTCAGCCTTCAAACATCAAAAAGTGAGCTCACTACATTCTCTGTCAATGTAAGTACTAAATACATGTAAATCTGTTAGATCCATACCTAAAGTTTGGTAACCCTGCAGATGACATTTGTCATTATTTCCTGATATTGGTGTATTTTATCTCAAATATTTTCCCAAAGTTTTCTATTCAGCCTCTTCCAGGAAATTATTTGCTTCTGTTCTAAATAATCCTGTCTTTTTTCTTTTGAACTACAGATGCAACACCATTCCATCATTGCATTGTCTTCCAATTGGTAAAAATGGTTAGGTTAATCTTGCCAGCTAAACTTAAGCTCCTTAAGGGCTAGAACCATTTTCATTTTGACAGCCATCAGTGTTATGAGAATGTTGGATTTGTGTATTTCAATGGTGCCATGATATGAGATGATATGAAGCCCTGTACACTCCCAGGTGGTATTATCTTGTGAAACCTGTTGACTGCGATCTATGTCTCTTCCTCATGATGGTCGTACTCCAAGTTAGGAACTGTATGTGCCTGGTACACTCCTATGGCTTTACATCAGTAACTTTAAACCTTTAGTCCAATTCAGATGAAAACCGGAAAGCCCAGAGAATTAAATAACCTCTCCTAAGAGAGACAAGGTAGTAGAGCCAATAGTTGAACATATGCCTGTCTGAATCCAGAACCTTCCACTTGCTAGCTAACCCTTTAGAATATTAAGGCTATAAACTGTAGACTTCATTCATTATTTTCCAAAATATACTTAGATGTATGCTTATTTCTGTTAATCCCATCTATGAGCTAATTAAAATTATATTGTCTTAGCAACATTATTTTGATTACTATGATTATTGTTATTCGATAATAATGACACATAGCATTTATTAGGGTTTCCCATAACCCAGGCGCTGTTGTAATGTTTGCATGTACTGAGGCAGGTCTTTCACTACTGCCAGTTTACTGGCAAGAGGTCAGTGTTTTGCAGAGCAAATGTGCCTGCCCACCTCTCCTGTTCGTGAATAGCAGGGCAGGAATTTGAAGCTAGTCTTCCAGTGTCAGAACCAATGCTTTTATGCAAATGCTGATCTCCTCTCAAGAATAAAAAAAAAATGAAATAAATAAGTATGTAATATGAGATGAGAAACAACACTGCTTATCTCGTGTATTTTGCCCAAAATTTCCCCTAAAAATGGACTTTTCATTGAGATCTCCAGTTTAAACCTTGACCCTCTTGGATATATGTTTCTCCTTCTAGAGCCAAATGCTCTGTGACTCACATGAACTGTTGTAGGTCTTTCTCTTGCGTTGTCTGCGACTTCATTAAAGTGAAGGACCTGGAAGAGAAGGGAAGCGGGACAAGAAAACTTTACTCAAAAGATCTGTCCACAGTGGGAAATTTAAAAAAAGAAACAAAGAAACCCAGAGATAAACCCAAACTAATAAACAGAAGAAACTTCCAGACCAACCGAAAATAAAAAGAACAGTAAGAACCAAAGGAAACAGAATAAAGAAAACTTCAGTGTAAGCCTTTGTTCCTTGAAAACTACAGCTAAGCTGGTTAATCACCAGCCACTTGAAAGAATCCTGATTATTCATTCAGGGCTGAGGAATCATGTGAAGATGTTTCCCATGGATTTAAGTCAGTGCATCACTTCTGCAAGTGCTCTGACGTTTAAGCCTCACCTCTGGTTGTTGAGCAATTGTAGGGTTGATCCCAGCTCCCCAAGGAAACCTAGGCACAAGGAAGCAGATGGGACAGGGCACTGGGGGAGGGCACATGCCCCCCCACAGCCCTGTGCTCACCCAGTTATGGGAATGCTCGCTCAGTCCCCTGTGCTACCTCTGGGGGCAACCAGATCTGTGAGCATCTGCACACAAGCCAACAGAGAAATCAGTCTAAACAGGTGAATGTAAAGGGAGCTGACACCTACCTTGCCCATTTGGAGCGCAGTGTTTCCTTGGGCCCCTAAGTACATCATGGCTAATGCTGATGTGATGCTGAGAGGGGAATAGAAGATGTTGTCCTTCTCTGATTTTTTGAACTGTTGGAACAGATCAAGTGCGAAGTGGGTGTTTGCTTCACTGAGTGAATTCATGGCGGCCTTAGTGTGATCTGGAACTCCTGCAGAAGCATCAGGTTCATTGGATAATGAGTTTACTGAAGGTAAGTTTAGTCTATAATGAAATTTTCTTAGAAGGAATGACTTATATGGGGGTTGTGGGATTCCGGCAGCTAAAGTTCTTCACCTTTTTACTTTTCAAGTCTTTCTCAATGTACATGTATAAATTTCATGATTAGAAGATTATCAAAATTACGCTTTAGAAAAACTTTTGTGAAAAATTAATGGAACTTCTTTGTCTTTCTTTCATCTCCGGCTGTCTTAGGCCTGGGTATTAAATGTTTTATAACAACAAGACCACGACCCATGTGGATGACATCCAGCCAGCTCCCATGAGGCAGCTTTATGCCTTTTCCTTCAAGCCTCCGTGGGTACCAGACACCCTCCCCTCCACCAAATGTGCTCTTAAAGGAGCATTTGCTTCACTAGAAGTAAATACATTAGAGACAGATAAATCAGATGAAGAAGGTGTTTCAATTTTTCCCTAGCAGAATAATTAAAATACAATCAAACAGAATGAATAGATGCATAATATTAAAGACATCATTTTATTATTTTCAAAAATGATTCATGCTGTTAAGCTGGAACAGCTGGAAGCACTTACCTGTGTTTCTGGAGGAAGCAGAGGTGGGCAGGGAGCCTGTAAGCCTATGTGTGGTGAATGGTGAGATCCTGAATATATACCTCTCTCTTGCCACCTCCCATTGCTCAGTGCTGCTGGAATTTCAAGTAAATCAACTTTTGATTTCTTAACCAGGCTAAGCCTCATCTTCATGAACATGAAATATTTATGAGAAAAAAAATCATGCTTATTGTTCTGTTACTGTATTTCCTTTTCACCTGCAGAAAAAATTGTGGGCCTGCAATCATCAGCAGTCATTGTCTCACATGAAATGCACAGAAGTGCCTTTAAACACCAGTCAGAATATAGGTAAAATCCCACTTTCTCTCATGCTCTGAGCTCCACTCACCCAGAAATAACCCCTGGAATAACCCTCTTTCTCCCCTTGGATGTTGAATAGTCTTTAAGGCTCATTCTAATGCAAACAATTAAAAAGCTTACATTTTCTATTTAATGTTCTAGAAGTGCTGTTCAACCTGTTGGTTTTGTTTGTAATTACTCTGTATATTCAGGAAAATAGCTCGAAGTTTCAGCCTAGAGAGATACTGCTGAGGTGTCGCAGCAGTACATGGAGAACAGGAATCCATTGCCTTCTCCTAAAGGCTGTACCTAGACAGAAGAGCTCCTTGTTACCTCCCCAGTCTCCTTGCAACCAGTCCCCGATTTTTCCTGCTTTTCTAAGGTCAGTGTGAAGGTCATTCACCTTGCAGTTAACACGCCCACAATGAAAAGAACAATTGATACAAACAGGGATTATTTGCATGGCAGCAGTCTAAACTTTGTTTTAATATGAAACAGAAATGAATCATTTCATCTCCAGAATCATGACATTTCTTTGTCACCCTGTCTTTTAGAACATCACCTCCAGATTCAGTGAATGAACGTCTGGGTCAAATGCTCATAAGAAAAAATGCGAACAAGGTGTTCTTTGAATGCTATGGTTAATTTCTTCCTTTTAAAATTTTCATTGAGGTCATGTTGGTTTTAACATTTAGTAATTTTGGGTGCACAGGTGATCAGGTGTTCAGACTTCTGTATAGACTGCAACGTATTCACCACCAAAAGTCTAGCTGTCATCCATCATCAGACATACGTGCCCCTTCCCTCCTTTCGCCTTCCCCCACTCTATTCCCTTCTGGTAGCCACCAATCAGTTCTCTGTGTCTGTGTGTTTGTGTGTTTATCTTCCACATATGAGTGAAGGCAGATGGGAATTGTCTTTGTCCATCTGATTTATTTTGCTTAGCAGTATGCCCTTAAGGTCAATCCATGTTGTTGCATGACATGATTTTGTCTTTTTTTTTAATGGAGAAGTAGCATTCCATTGTTATATATACCACAACTTCTTTATCCACTCATCCGTTGATGGGCATTAAGGTTGCTTCCAAGTCTTGGATATTGTGAATAATACTGCAATGAACATAGGGATGAATTTTCTTTTTGAATTAGTGTTTTCATGTTCTTTGGATAAATATATGGTTATGTTCATTGTCACGGGAGCCTTATTCTCTTCATTTTCATGCTGTTCCAATAAAGAGAATAATATTAAAAACTACTGGCTTTTATTGAGCAGGGATATCTATTTGCTCATTTACATCTTAACAACTCATTGAGGCAGGTCCCTTTGTTGTCCCCATTTCACAGATGACATAAGTAAGCCACACAGAGGTTCAACAGAAGCCCAGGTTTCTACTGTCGTGAATTGCATTGTGTGATATTCAGGGATACAGTCTGGCTCAGGACCCTGCAATGTGGATCCACCATCCCAACTGTGTCAGACAGACGCTGGGTTTACAAAGACGGTCTCCTTATGTTGAAATGTAGAGAACCATTTTCTTCTGCACTCTCAGCAGAGATGATTCCTTGACAGAATCCGAAGGGGTGGGGATGTATCAAGTGCTCAGCCCCCAAACTCTCCTCTGCAGGTCCCGCAGTCACCAGGAGGGAAGGCTGTCCTTTCAGGCACCATCTTGGGCCCCATCCTGAGACACCAAGAACTGTGAGTGGGAGTGGATTTGGGGTGATTTCCTCTGAGTCAGGGCCTCAGAAAGAGCGTAAAATCATGCCCAACTGTACATTCCCACTAACAGCTCTATCAAGCTGGGATTTAGTAAATGAGTAACTCTGAGAAGGAAAGGAGGTGGACAGAGGAAGTATTTTGCCACAGAGTGCACTGTCCCTGGAGGCCTGGCTGCGGCCGGGGAGAAGACTGTTGTTCCAGGGCATCCAGCCCCATAGCTCCCCTACCTCTGGGGTAGGGGTGTTTCTACTGGGGACCGACTTTCTAACTGAGATTTAATTTATATACCATAAGGTTCCCATTTTTAAAATATACCAGTCACTAGTTTTTCATCAAGGTTGTGCTTCTATCATGGCCTAATTCCAGAATAATTTCATCACCCCCCAAAGAAACCCCTCCACAGTTCTCCCCTCACCCCAGTCCCCGGAAACCTCTAATCTACTTCTTGTCTTTCTGGATGTTTCACATTAATGGATTTGCACAGTATGTTGCCTTTTGTATCAGGCTCCTTTCACTCAGCATAATATTTTCAAGGTTCATCCATGTTGTAGCATGTATCGGTGCTTTATTTCTTTTCATGGCTAAATAATATTCTTTTGTATGATATAACACAGCTTTTTATCCTTTCATGAATCAGTGGACATTATAGTTGAGTCCAATTTTTGGATATGTGAATAATGCTGATATGAACTCTTGTATACGAATTCCTTTTGCTTATTTTTATTTTTTAAATTGAGATATAATTGACACAACATTGAATTAGTTTAAGGTATACAACATAATGATTTAACATATATTTTGTGAAATGATTACCACAATAAGTTTAGTTAGCATCCATCACCACACATGGTTCAAATTTTTTTCTTTTTGATGTGAACTTTAAAATCTACTTTCTTAGCAGTTTTCAAATATATAATAGAATATAGATTAACCATAGTCACTGTGCTGCACATTCCATCTAGATCCTATTTATCGTATAACTGGAAGTTTGTACCTTTTGACCACGCTTACCCATTTCACTGCCCCCCCCACCTCTTACCTTTGGCAAGCCTTAATCAGTTCTTTGTATCTTCAAGATTGATTTTTTTTTTTAAGATTCTATTTTTTTCCCTTTTCTCCCCAAAGCCCCCTGGTACATAGTTGTATATTCTTAGTTGTGGGTCCTTCTAGTTGTGGTGTGTGGGACGCTGTCTCAGCGTGGCTGGATGAGCAGTGCTGTGTCCACGCCCAGGATTCAAACCAATGAAACACTGGGCCGCCTGCAGCAGAGTGCGCGAACTTAACCACTCGGCCATGGGGCCAGTCCCAAAGATTGATTTTTAAAGTTTTATTTTATTTTTTAAATTTCTTATTATTATGTTTTTTAGATTCCGTCTGTATGGACATAGTTCCAGACCATTTTACACTCCCACCAGAATATGGTGGGAATATATGTATAAGAGTTCTGGTTTCTCTACGCTTCTCCACCACTAGTTATCGTTGTGGGTCCTTTTTAATATCAACCATGAGTAGGGTCTCTAGTCCCAGCACACCAAGAATTCACAGGAAGATTCACCTACTACAAGGTCCCAGATGCAGAGAGGATGGAGGTCGGAGGCAGAAGGGAGAAGATGATCTGGGTTTCTAAAACTGAAAGATTTTCCCTGCCAGATCCCCCATCCCCAGGTCATGCTGCTCTTAGTCTCCTCTAACAATATATGCATAGTGATCCCTGAATGGGGTTGTCATGCAAAAGATCCTTGAGTTGAGACTGGATAGGGTGAGGGGGTTGTGGACTAATGGAGTTTTGATCAACTAAGGGGTACGTCAAGAGATAGGAGAAAATGCCGAGGGAAAGATGCAGGATGAAAAATTACAGACATGAGGAATAGGAGTGTCTCAGTCAAGATTGCACTATAAGCCACTGTCACTAGATAGGGCTGAAGTTCCTGGAATAGCAGCCAGATGAGTTTCTTTGTGCTCAAAGAGAAAAGGACCCAATCCCCACAGACAGAAGCAAGAAGCTCAGCCTGGCATGGAAGAATTACAGTGACAAAGTGGGATATGTGGCCTTCAAGGGGACAGACCTATAGAAGGAAGCTTTTGACCAAGGCTGATTTCTCAAGACTAAGCTGTCAAGATTTGTCACGCAGAGGTTGAGTTTGAGGAAGAGGCACTAATTGATAAGGATCACGAGTTTGCTTAAATTTAAAGAGAGTTTGGGTTAGTCCAAATGAGAAACCATTTCATACATTTTTTTCTGTTTCTGAGAAGTGCCCCTGGCATTTAATAGAGAGGATTGTGACATCCTGATGTCATATGGTGTCACTGAAGACTCAGCAATTTTCAGAAGTCTTTACATGTAAATTCTTGCCAACTTATGTTTTTATTTCTAAATATGTGCCAATTTGTTCCAGCAATCTAGACACATGGTAAAACTCAAGAAGAAATCACTTTTTCAGGAACCACCCTGCTATTTCTAATCCCTTTATAGGTTGGTTAAGAAACATCTCCTTTGTTTTCCTGAAGTATACTTCCTTGTGAAGGGCGTGAAGACTTGTCAGCATTGTTAAGTTGCAAATCTTAGGGGAACTTTTATTTCTTTCTTCTTACCAGGTATGTGGTTCTGTCTGTCTGTTAGAAACCAGTTAGCGGAGATGATCCTTCAAGCATCAATAAAAGAATATCTGCCAATTGCTGTATTCCCTACAGATACAGATGTACATACAGATATGTACGCTTTGAATCATGTGAGAATGGAGGTAATTAATTTTGCTTTAATTTTCGCAGGGGGAACCCATTCCACGAAGATTTGAAAAGATGTTAGTTAGGGAAATGGTCTCATATGTAGTTATATCATGGATGACTGAGAGAAATTCATCTTACCTCCACTCTTTCCCCATTCCTTGCCTCCAATACCAGCCAGGACAGTCCTCCTACTCGATGCTTTCAACCAAATCTAACCCTGTCCCTCGTTGATTTCTTATAACTACCACCCCTCCACACACACACACACACACAGACACTGATTCATCTTGGCTTTTCTGTTCTGTTGCCAAGAAATACCCATGCTGGCTCTCCCTTTTCCTGGAACTCCTCCTCTTCCTCCTTCCTTTATCTGAAATATGGATGTTACCCAAGACTGCATATTCCTTGATTGGTTCTCAGGGGCAGTTCCTCACTCCATCTTCACACCGTGAAACCAGGCAACTGGCCTTCTCTTTCTTTCATTCCCACTGACTTTTATAGCCATTGTTCTTTCTCTGTAAACAATGCTTTAGTTCAAGTTTTGGGCCATGCAGTACATCACTACGTTCCCACCTACCATCTTGTATGTCACTCCTTAATAGTCACTAAGTAACCTGTTGCCTCTATACCCTTTTATGGTTTTCCTCTTCATCCTAACTGCTTTTAGTATTCTGGGTGACTTAAAAACTTTCATTTCATAGGCAACAAATGGACTCCATTCTTGTTTTATCGTACACTCTAGTCTAATTTTCTTCTTTGTGAAAAAAGTCATTTTTTTCTGACCTTTTCTTCAGTGGATCCATGATCTTTCCTTATCTATTTGAATATGCCCTTTATATAAAGGTAATATTAATTATTGTGGATGCCTGTCTCTGGATTACCACCGGAGCTGCAAATTTCTGGAGGGACAAAGAAATTTCATTACACGGCATGTGGATTTGCTAGGGACTTTATTTTGCTTCTCCAATTCCATCCTTACTCTTTCAACCTCCTGTGGACCCAGAAGGTTGTAGGGACTCATAATCAGGGTCTGGTCCTCTAACAAACACTTGCATTTGTCCCTTGGAAAGCAACAAGAGTATATCTGTAGCTGAGGGAGGTCAGGGTGCCGAGTCATTTAGCTCCCTCTCAGGTCAGTTGCCAAGGGGTAGCTGTCTTCCTTAAGGGCCACAGATCCTATTGGGCTGCCTTTTCTGCACTACAGCTACCTTCTCTGGATTTTGGTAACCACTCTTCTCCTTGCCATTTAGGTCTAGGGGTAGCAATGTCTCCCCACTGTTGCTAGCCCTGGGATGGTCACTAGCTTTTCTTGGTTTCTCTTAATCCTGACCATACATTGTGTAGTCCCCATATTAAACTTCCCTTAATTCCCCATTTTGACTATGTCATTTGTTTTTTGTGAGGCCCTTGACTAACACTGTAAGTAAATGGCTTTAGGAAAACATCTTCAAATGGAATTCTGGAATCAGGTTGCTCACATATTGAGAAACTCTTGCTAAGAAGAAATGGGGCGCTAGTATCAGCATACAGCAGCATCAGATTATCAGGGTTGGAGGCAAAACATGCAGTGAGAGTGGAAGACAACGTGTTGGAGCATCAAGTGGCTGTGGCACTTACTTGCTGTAGTGACAACAATGATTATGAAGAATGTGGGATCTGCTGATTACTTATGATGGGCCTTGGAAATTAAATTCCAACTGAAATTTGAAAAATATTTATCATAGATCTTGACAAATAAGTCCTAAAAGACTAATATATTTTTACAGTGATAAGATGCTTGATCTTCCTAGGTCTGGAAAATGAAATGAAAATATCCGTGAGATTAACATCAGTAATACTGACAATTCTTCAATACTTAGGATTGTTGGTATGTGGAAGAAGAGCATTACTGATAAAATGCTAATGAAATTGTTAGTACAACTACTTTGGGACTATTTGGCAATATGTTGTTACAATTCACCAATTCTCTATTTAAATATATGCCCTTGATATACTCACATGGTGTGCTCAAGGAGACTTGTATGGGAGCAGCAACTGCAGTACAGTTGGCAAGGGAAGGACATAGAACCAACTTAGATGTGTATTATAGCAGAACATGAATAAATTACACTAGGTTCATACAATAAAATATCCTACAGCAGTGAACATAAATGACCCATATTCATGTATGAGAGAGCATAGATCTCCAAATATAATGTCCAGCGGAGAAAAACATGTTGAAATCTGATGTGTAGCTATCGTTTGTTTGGTGGGAAGAGTAGGAAGACTGATGATTGAAATGTAATTCTGGGAAATGAGGGGGCATGCGTGCTTGAGAAATGTGGAAATGTCAGTGGGTATTCTATGGTTTCTATTTGTGATTGATGATAATGAGCATCGAGAACCATCTGTTCTATATTTGATTTGTCTGAAGAAACACTGAACCACATCGAGAATGTGTGTGGTTTGCCCTTTCCGGCTTGAGGTTCTGCCAGATGAGTGCAGATTTCACATCTATTGCTGCATGCATTGTGGTCTAACCTCATTATACCTCTTAAACAATCCTGTTAAAGCCCATTGGTGACTTCCTAATAGCCTCCTGATAGCCCTTTTTTCAGTCCTTGCCTGTGAATTTTCTGAACTATCTGTCACTGTTGACTTGTCTTCCGTGGAATTCTATCTTCAGTTCTCCTCTACATCTCTGACTTCCTGTCTTCAACTCCCTTTCCACTGCCACCTTGTAATGCAGGCTTTTGCTTTTCCTAGGGTCTCCCACAGGCATTCTTCTCTCTACATTCTTCCTGGTCATCCATCCACTGGTACAGCTCCAATCCAGGAGTTTCCAGGTCCTGTTCTCTCAGCTTAGGGCTCTTCCCTTCCTTCTCTCCCGCCTCTGTGCTCCATCCCTCCTCTGACATCTCCCATCTCTAGGGCTGTTCATACAGCCCTGCTGTCCATTAATTTGGATTGATATTTAACATTTTGATGGTTGATATTTTACATTATTTTAATCAGTCCTTAGTTAAAATTTTCTTAGATAAAAATTCTATATCTTCTGATGGTATCAGAAAAATTACACTGCCTTCTACCTCTCCTGTTATGGAGCTGTGTTAATGTTTCAGTAGAATAAACATGCCTTTGGAACACAAAGAGAGATATTTTTCTCTATTCACCAAGTCTGACATTGTAACCAGGAATAACTGACTGTTAGCTGCTTACATTTGGATGAATGTTTCTTGAAGATTCATTTTGAATTTAGGGATGGTTAAGTAAAGTTTGATCACCTTATTTTTAAGGCTTCTTCAGTGATCCATTCTCCATACAATGGATTCTTCATTATCTTCTGTGACTCGGTAGTGGACTAAGTGAGTGGTCTCTAGCATAATGACAGAAGAAGGAACTTAGTGACAAGGCAGCTTTGCCAAGGTTCCTCTACTTTTGGGTGAGAAGTGACTTGCTAACCTCATTTCCTGAGCCAAAGATCTGAGCCCATCTCATCATCATATACTTCCCATTTCATTACTTCTGGAACCCTCCTCTGTATTCCTGAAGATGATCTTACCTTTAACATGTGTCTCCTCATGACTTCCAGGAGCATTTATCGTTACCTCCTTCAGTCTCCCAGTTGCATCACTTGATAAAACATGTTCATTAATTGTACTTTATGTAAACAGAGTTCTTCCTGAAATTCAGGGCATTAAATTGAATTTTGATCAATATTAACTCGATTTACAATATTGTTCCAATGATGTTTATATTTACTTCTTTAAAAATATTTTTTAATTGCTGAAATACTAGCTCCTTGCTACAGTAGATTAAGAGAATTCAGAAATGTAGGGAAGAAAATATGAGAGAGGACTCCTCCTCCACTCTCAAGTAGTGTGTTAGATTCCTAGGACTGCCCTTATAAAGTACAAAAACCTGGGTGGTTAAAGCAACTGAAATTTATATTCTCACACTTCTGGAAGCTAGAACTCTAAATCAAGATGTCATCAGGACCACACTCCCTCTGAAGGTGCTGGGAGAGAATTGTTTCTTGCTTCTTCTTGTTTCCAGTATTTCCTAGTGTTCCTTGGCTGTGTATTCAGTCTCTGCCTCCATCTTTACATGACCTTCTTCTCTGTGTGTCTCTTCTTTTCCTATAAGGGTACCAGTCCCTGGATTAGGACCCACCCTAAGCCAGTATTACCTCACGTTAACTATTATATCTGCAAAGTTTCTATACCCAAATTAGGTCATACCCTGAGATACTTGGTAGACTAATATTTTTGAGGCATACTATTCAATCTACTGCAGACAGCAATCTGATTATCCAAACTAAAAATTACGTAAGAGTTTGGAGAGAAACCATCCAGCTATTTTTCCATAACTGTAAGACACACATTTGTCACCATGTGGTCATGAATAAGTCTGAACAGACCAGACACTGGGAAATCCATAGTCATCAGGCTGTACTTCCTCATGGTTATCTATTGGGAGGAATGGGGCCAAGATAGTAGTTATTAGGACTGTTAGAGCAAATGGGAAAGTCATGGCACTGGCAGTAGGAGGGACTTCAGCAGTCTTGAAGGACCAGCCAGAATGGTACAGAGTGATTGAGGTCATGGCTGTTGTGGTACTTATCCGCCCAAGGCCTCATGAAACAGGCTTAGGAGGAGCTGCACTCTGGCTTCCTCATTGTTTTCTGTATCATTTCTGGTGGCAGCAATTGAGAGACCATGGAGGTAAAGTCCTAATTTCCAGGGCAGACATTGAGAGCAGAGTACAGGAAATTGACATGTCATGAGAATGGCCCTTCCCAAGTCCTTACAGGAGGGCTAGTTCCAAAACAAGATGTGATTAAGTACAGACCACTGCTGACCCAGTCTCCTTGGTAAGATGGTGTGTGTGTGGTTACAGAGAGAGAGAGAGAGGTGGGGAAGAAGACAAAGTGGAGGATGAGAGTAGGGAGGCAGGGAGGAAAGGAAAGACAGAGAGGGAAGTAAGGAGGGAAACTAGAGATAGAAAGAGAGAGTGTGAGAGGGTGTAGAAGGGAGGAAGACAGAGAGAGACAGGGAGAGAGAGAAAAAAGAGTGAATGTCGCGTAAGTGGATAATGGGTCATGGAACCATTACAGCTGACTGTATCTGGGCAGGAGAGGCTTCCTCTAACAAAAACATCTTCTAAAACAGTGGTCTTCAAGTTAGAGAAATCAAGGGTGTACATGGAGACTTTTTTCATTGTATGAAAATGTCTAAATCTCAAATGCGTATGTTCTCTTCTCCAAAATTTATCTGCCTGAAAATGTCCTGTGGCATTTTCACAGTGTCACAAATGTCACAAAATGTCACAGCGGTAGGTTTCCCAATTCTTCCACGTTGCAGGAAAGAAAAGCAAATTCTCCACCTACCTCAAATCTTATTTCAGTGAGATTTCCAGGAGCAACAAAGGCAACCCCTCATTTAGTGATTAATCAGGATACTACAGGCCCATCTGTAAGGCTTCTGCCTTCCCTGTTTTATAAACAACTCCTCTAAACTGTGAATAGTCCAATGTCAGAAGGGAAGTATTTTAGCTTATATTGAATAGTTATGAATTAAGAATAAATATAAATTAAGGCAGGTGGCGGTGGGAGTAGACAATTTTTCAATAATAACAGCCTGTTTGAATCTTTAACTATTGTCAGGATGGCGTTCCTCTGGAGACCAAAGTAGAAAAGCATCTCAAGAGCTACTGAACACTAAATATGATTTTCCTACCCACGAATTTACCTGTGACAAATTCTTTCCAAGCACTTTTTCTAACCACAAAGGTATGAAACTAGAAATCAACTACAGGAAGAAAATCAGAAAAGCCACAAAAATGTAGAGATCAAACAAAATTCTACTGAACAATGATTGGGTCAATGAAGAAGTCAAGAGGAGAGATCTTGTCAAGATGATGGCATAGGCAGACTCTGAACTCACCTCCTCCTTAACACAACCAGGTTATAACTATTTTTGGAAAAATTACCCTGGAGAGAAAACTGAAAACTGGATGAAAAGAACCTCCACAACAAGGGACAGTCCTGACTGAGGCAGAAGAGTCAGAAATTCCTTCTGTAGAGAAAAAAAGCCAGCTTCATGAGCAGCAGAGCTTCACAGCCAGCCAGGCAGGAACCACCCTAAGGTATGCAGCCTTCCCTGGAGGACTGGGGACCTTAACCGGAGTGTGTTAATCCTATGAGCATCCTTCAGACTCAGCACAACTGAGATGAGTATGGTACTATCTGGCTTCACTGGCTATTACCTGCGATGGGGGATACCCTCAGAAAAGTTATTGGATGAAAGCTGAAAGAACCAAGCTCTCTGAAGGCCCAAACACAAATTCACCCGTCTCAGAGAGCAGCCTAAAATCACCAGAAAGAAGACTGCACAGTCCTTTGGTGAAAAGAGACTCACTTGGCAGGCTTTGGGTGCATCTGGGTGAGAGGTGAGACCTCCCTGGAGACTGAGACATTGGCAGCGGCATTGTTGTGACCTAGTACAGGCGTGCTGACACAGATGCTGGTAGATACACATTCTTTTCAAATGTACATGGAACATTCTCCAGGACTGATCACATGTTAGGCCGCAAAACAAGTTTCAATAAATTTAAGAAGATTGAAATAATACCAAGCATCTTTTCTGACCACAGGGTATGAAACTAGAAGTCAACTACAGGAAGAAAATCACAAAAGCCACAAAAATGTAGAGATTAAACAAAATCCTACTGAACAACAATTGGGTCAATGAAGAAATCAAAAGAGAAATAAAAAATTACTTAGGGACAAATGAAAATAAAAATACTACATGCCAAAATCTATGGGAAACGGCCAAAGCAGTTCTAAGAGGGAAGTTTATAGCTATTTGGGCCTACCTCAACAAACAAGAAAAATCCCAAATAAACAATCAAACAGTGCACCTAAAGGAAGTGGAAAAAGAAGAACAAACTAAGCTCCAAATCAGAGGAAGGAAGGAAATCATAAAAATCAGAACAGTGTAGGGGAGGAAGACATTTCCTCTACCCTCTCTGGGTTCGTCTGGCAGGAGAACAAATTAAATTCACATGAGACAGAATAGCAGGAGAAAATGAAACAAAGCTTTATAACATGTATACATGGGAGAGGTCAGGCAAGCTGAACAACTCGCCAAATGGCTGAAGCCCCCGCCTTAAATATCATATCCAGCTAAAGACAAAGGAGGATGTTGGGGGTGGGGGGAGTCAGTTACAGGAGGTTACCAGAAACAGGAGTAAGATTATTATGTAGATTTAAGTCCTTGCCTTTGGTATTGATTAAGAGTTTCTAGAGATAAAGTCATCCCCTTTCTTCTTCCTGGTACAGAGAGGGAGGCACGTTTACAGATGGAGATTTCCCTTATAAATGTAAATCTTTCCCAACAAAGGGCAAGCAAACTCCGCTCCTCAGAGTTGCTTTTATTAAAAGTAACCAGACCCCCAAAAATCTTCATGCCAAAGAGACATTATCTTTGGGTGGCCAATTCTAGGCCCCCACAGCAGAAATAAATGCCATAGAGACTAAAAAACAATAGAAAAAATTGATGCAACCAAGAGCTTGTTCTTTAAAAAGATAACCAAAATTGACAAACTTTTAGCTAGGCTCACCAAGACAAAAAGAGAGAAGGCTCAAATAAATAAAATCAGAAAAGAAAGAGGAAAAATTACAATGGACACCTCAGAAATACAAAAGATTATAACAGAATACCATGAAAAGCTATACACCAACAAATTGGATAATCTAGAAGAAGTAGATAAATTCTTAGAAGCATACAACCTTCCAAAACTGGATCAAGAAGAAGTAGAGCGTTTTAACAGACAGATCACCAGTAAGGAGATTGAAACACTAATCAGAAACTTCCGAAAAAGCAAAAGTCCAGGACCAGACGGCTTCCCTGCTGAATTCTACCAAACATTCAAAGAAGACTTAATACCCATCCTTCTCAAATTCTTCCAAAAAATTGAAGAGGAGGGGAGGATTCCTAACTTATTGTACAAAGCCAACATTATCCTGATACCAACACCAGACAAGGGCAAAACAATAAAAGAAAATTACAGGTCAATATCACTAATGAACATCGATCCAAAAACCCTCAACAAAATACTAGCAAATTGAATACAACAATACATTAAAAAGATCATACAGCATGATCAAGTGGGTTTCCTTCCAGGGATGCAGGGATGGTTCAACACCTGCAAATCAATCAAGGTAATACAGCACATTAACAAAATGAAGAATAAAAGTCACATCATCATCTCAATAGATGCAGAGAAAGCATTTAACAAGACACAGCATCCAATTATGATAAAAACTCTAAACAAAATGGATATAGAAGGGAAATACCTCAACATAATAAAGCCCATATATGACAAACCCACAGCTAATATCATTCTCAATGGAGAAAAACTAAAAGCTATCCCTCTAAGAACAGGAACTAGACAAGGATGCCCACATTCACCACTCTTATTTAACATGGTATTGAAAATCCTAGCCAGAGCACTCAGGCAAGAACAAGAAATAAAAGAGATCCAAACTGGAAAAGAAGAAGTGAAACTGTCACTATCTGCAGATGACATGATTTTATACATAGAAAACCCTAAAGAATCCACTAAAAAACTTCTAGAAATAATAAATGAATACAGTAAAGTTGTGGATACAAAATCAACATACAAAAGTCAGTTTCATTTCTGTACACTTACAACGAAGTAGTAGGAAGAGAAATTAAGAATACAATCCCATTGACAATTACAACAAAAACAATAAAATACCTAGGAGTAAACTCAACTAAAGATGTGACAGAGCTGCACACTGAAAAGTATAAAACATTGTTGAAAGAAATTGAAGAAGATACAAAGAAATGGAAAGATATTCCGTGCTCTTGGATTGGAAGAATTAACATAGTTAAAATGTCCATACTTCCTAAAGCAGTCTATAGATTCAATGCAATCCCTATCAAAGTTCCAGCAACATTTTTCACAGAAGTAGAACAAAGAATCCTAAAATTTATATGGAACAACAAAAGATCCCGAATAGCCAAAGGAATCCTGAGGAAAAAGAACAAAGCTGGAGGTATCACACTCCCTGATTTCAAAATATACCACAAATCAATAGTAACCAAAACAGCATGGTACTGGCACAGAAACAGACACACATATCCATGGAACAGAATCGAGAGCCCAGAAATAAATGCACACATATATGGACAGCTAATATTCGACCAGGGAGCCGAGAGCATACAATGGAGAAGAGAAAGTCTCTTCAAGAAATTGTGTTGGGAAAACTGAACAGCCACATGAAAAAGAATGAAAGTAGACCATTGTCTTGCACCATGAACAAAACTCAACTCAAAATGGATTAAAGACACGAACGTAAGACCTGAAACTATGAAACTTCTAGAAGAAAACAAAGGCAGTATGCTGTTTGACATCAGTCTTAGCCCCATATTTTCAAGTACCATGTTTGACTGGGCAAGGGAAACAAAATAAACAATAGAATGTGACTACATCAAACTAAAAAGCTTCTGCACAGCAAAGGAAACCATCAACAAAACAAAAAGACAACTTAACAATTGGGAGAAGATATTTGCAAACCATTTGTCACATAAGGGGTTATATCCAAAATATACAAAGAACTTATAAGTCTCAACAACAAAAAAACCAAGAATCCAATTAAGAAATGGGCAAAAGATCTGAACAGAGATTTCTCCAAAGAAGCCATACAGATGGCCAACAGGCATGTGAAAAGATGTTCAACATCATTAGCTATCAGGCAAATGCAAATCAAAACCACAATGAGATATCACCTTACTCCAGTCAGAATGGCTATAGTAAACAAGACAGGAAACAACAAGTGTTGGAGAGGATGTGGAGAGAAGGGAATCCTCATACACTGAGGGTAGGAGGGCCAACTGGTGCAGTCACTATGGAAAACAGTATGGAATATCCTCAGAAAATTAAGAATAGATCTCCCATATGATCCAGCTATTCCATTGCTGGGGATTTGTCCAAAGAACTTGAAAACACAAATGCATAAAGATACATGCACCCCTATGTTCATTGCAGCATTATTCACAATAGCCAAGACTTGAAAGCAACCCAGGTGCCCATGAAGGGACGAATGGATAAAGAAGATGTGGTATCTAAACAGCATGGAATACTACTCTGCCATAAGAAATGATGAAATCTGGCCATTTGTGACAACATGGATTGACCCTGAGGGTGTTATGCTAAGTGAAATAAGTCAGAGGGAGAAAGTCAAATACCATATGGTCTCAATCATAAGTAGAAGATAAAAACAATGACAAACAAACCCATAGCATCAGAGATTGGATTAATTGTTACCAGAGGGAAGTAGTGGAGGGAGGAGGGTAAAAGGTGTGATTAGGCACATGTGCGTGGTTATGGATTATAATTAGTCTTTGGGTGGTGAACATGATGTAATCTACACAGAATTTGAAATATATCCTGATGTACACCTGAAATTTATATAATGTTATCAACCAATGTTACTGCAATAAAAAAATCAAAAACCAAAAAACGTGCAAACAAAAAGAAATCAGTGCACTTTATCCTACAGAGAAGGGTAAATTTTTTTCTGTAAAAGGCCTGGTGGTAAATACTTTAGGCTTAGAGAAACACATGGCTTCAACTCAAGTCTGCAGAAGTGGCCATGATATGAAAATGAATGATCATGGTTTAATAAAACTTTGTTTACAGGCAAAAAAAGAGAAGAGATGTCACTTGAATACAATAAAACAATTAGCTTTTGAGTTTAATAACTATCGAATTTTTAATGCATTTATCTTTTCAATTGTATACTAACAGTAAGTGTAGTGATAACTGAATTCAAACGAGACCTTTTACACATTTAGAGCAATATGATCATGGGAAATAAGAATATTTCATCCTTTAAATTTATAATCATTTTCATTGGAAAGAAGGCTGACAAAATTTCAACAAAATACTTTACAATGTAAAAACTATTAAATTAGCATAAAATTCTTTGGAGAAAGAGGAGAGGAAAAATAATCTCCATGTAAAACGGAAGATGTAAAATATTCGAAAGTTAAAGGACATGTTCATGTGTTTTAAAAATGCGTGATGGTGGCTTCCATATTGTTACTTTCATTGGATACATTTAAGAGTGATAAAAGTTTACTTGAAAATTGAAACACTCATATGACATAAATTATATTATTTATAACGATTTATATTACTGGAAAAATTTTAGATGTCAACTAAAAAATGTGTGAAATTTAAACAAAAGTTATGTGTTATTTTTGAGCAAAAGTTTGGAGATTGCTGTTGCAGGGTCCAGAAACAGGCCATGACGTTGCTGTGTGCTACCAAGTACAGCACATTTAGACCACACTGGTAGTGACACTGTGTGGCAATGGCTGCAAGAACAACTTGGTAGTCCAAGGTTTCCTGGGGACAAAGAAAATTTCTGGCTTTGCCTCTTTAAAGCAAGTATAGGGCTGATCATCCCCTCCACATCCCAACTTGCTAAACATCCTGGGTCCTTAAACGTATTAAGAGAGAGAGGATCCAGGGAGGGAGAATGACATCTTTAATAGACAGGATGATGGATGGATTCCATTTCATCTGATTATGAAAAGGAATGAGGTCTTATTTTGTATTCACTAAAAAGTCATGTTTTTCCCAACAAACAAAAGCCTTGGGCTACAGGGACTCAATGGGTAGTTCTACTAGATAGTTAAAAATATCACCAATTCTTCTCAAATTCTTCCAAAACGTTGAGGAGGAGGGAGCACTTCCTAACTCATTCTATGAGCACAGCATTACCCTGATGTCAAAGCCAGATAGACACTACAAGAAGAGAGCTACAGACCCGTATCTTATAAATGTTGGTATGAAATTCCCTTTAAGATACTAGCAAACTGAATTCGGCAGCATACTAAAAGGATTATACCTCATGATGAAGTAGGATTTATTTCTGGAATGCAAAGACAGATCAACATAGGAAAATCAATCAATGCACTACACCACGTTAACAGAATGAAGGAGAAAACACCATGAGATCATCTTAAATGATGTAGAAAATCATGAGACAAAATCCAACACTTTTCATGATAAAACGTTCAACATATTAATAACAGAAGGAATTTTCCTCAATGTGATACAGGATATTAATGAAATACACACAGGTAACACTATATTGCAAAAGGAAAGATTGAAAGCTGTTGCCCTGACAACAGATGCCTGCATTTCCCACTTCTACTCAGCATAGTACTGGAAGTTCCAGCCAGAGCAATTAGGCAAGAAAAAGAAGTAAAAGGCATTCAAGCTGGAAAGGAAGAAATAAAATGGTCTCTATTCACAGATGACATGATTTTTTATGTAGAAAACCCTAAAGATTCCACACAAAAATCTCCTAGAACTGATAAATAATTCAAGAAGTTTCCAAGATATGAAATCAACATACAAATAGTTTTTGGATTTGAATACTGTAAACCAGAAAAATCTGAAAAAGAGATTAGGAAAAACGTATCCATTTACAATAACATCTGAATGAATTAAATACCAGGAATAAACTTAACTAGTATGCAAAAGACCTGTAGACTGAAAACTTTAAAATGTTGATGAAAGGAATTAAAGATGGCATAAAGAAATGGAAGAATATCCTGTGTTCATGGATTGGAAACGTAACATTGCTAATATGACAATGCTGTTTAAATGCATGTGCAGACTGAATGCAATCCCTCTCAAAATTCCAATGACTTTCTTTTCAGAAACAGAAAAACTCATCCTAAAATTCACATGTTGTCTCAAGTCATCCCCAGCAGCCAAAACGACGTTGATGAAGAACACATTTCAAAGTTTACATTTCCTGATTTCAAAGCTTCCTACAAACATAGAGTAATTCAAACAGCCTGGCATAGAGTCAGACTATATACCTGTGGAATAGAATAGAAAACCTGGAAATCAACTTGTGCATATATGGACAGATGATTTTTGGCAAGAGCGCCAAGACAATTCAATGGGGGAAAGGACAGTCTTTTTAATAAATGATGCTGGTAACACTGCATATCTACATGGAAAAGAACCAGTTTGCAACCTTACCTTACACTGTATACAAACAATAAGTCAAAATGGATCACAGATTCAAATGTAAGAGCTAAAACTCTAGAATTTTTAGAAGAACACATCCTTCCATGACAATAGTTACTATATGTGCTTTATACAAATCTTCTCCTCTTCCTCATTCTTTATTAACTTTATTGAAGTGTAATTTACATAAAAGCATAAAGCACTGGTCTGTGGCTCTGTATGCTCCGTGTTCTTCCCCAGGCAAGTCAGCACTCCTGTGTGTCTCTTCCTGTGGGGACTTGTCTTTCCATAGATTTCAGGTTGGGTGGTCACCTTGGAACGGCGGCCTTCTGATGGCTTCAAGAATTTGCGTATTATCCAGATTTTTCTGTTAGAGTGGAGCAGCAGTCTTCCAGCTTTCTCCATCACAGCAGAAGCTGGCAGTTGTGTAAGTCCTTGGGTGACCCACCTCCTCTGTGCTCCTGACGCAGATCAGGTCCAGGAAGCTGCCTGCTGCCAACCTGGTGTGCCCAGCTCCTGTGCCAGTTATTTCCAGAGAAGGCACATTGTTTTCTGTGTTCAGAGTGAGGTCCTTTCCGGTGAGACATGTATTTTTGCTGAACTTTCTGAAATCTGTTGCTGCTGAGCCCTCTCGTCTCTTCTTGCTTTTCTCTTCTCTTCCTCCAGGGCCTCCTGCTCACCTCCAGCTGCTTTCACCTTTGGCAGCCTTGCCATGAATCACGAGACTGGGAATTATAGCTGCCTCTGAACTCTACTGAAAAAGGAATTCACAGAGATATTTTTATTCGCTTATTATGACTTACAAAAGGAAAATGGGGAGAAAGATGCTGACATACAGAGCCATTTTCATGCTGAAAATCCCATTTTAATTTTTTCTTTTCCTTCATTGACCAAGCAAGATTCTCGTATACAGCTTGATCTGTGAGCTTAAGCAACAGGAAGGAGTTCTTGGGGATAACTGACATAGTTTATGGTATGATTCCATTTACGAATCAATACACTGACATCCTGGACTTGAAATATGTAATCAGACACTTATGGGTTTGAGTCACTTAAAACCTTCTTTCAGGAAGTATTTTCTGCCCAAAGTGTCTCACCCAATCCAGTCCTCCCAGAGTGCTTGGTAAAACTCATTCATAGTACTAAGTATATTGTATTTATATTTTCTGTTTATGTGAGTCTCCACTGCAAACTGTAGTCATCTTTGCATGCTCAGCATCTACACCAATGTTGGAAAGGCAAGTGCTCAAAAGTCTGATCAGTGGCTGCTTCCCCCACATCTTACGTCCAGTGTTTTATCCAACGACCTTATTGGAGGAGCAAGAAGACAGCATCTAATGGCAAGTTATCAAAGAAGAATAAAAGTGTCCTAAGGAACGTGGAAATGTGTAGCTCCCACATTATCTGAGAAGCATGAACTGCAGTTCGATCAGCACTGGGCTTGTTGACGATGGCCAAAGGGCAGTGATCTGGGAATGGGTACCCCCAACCTGTGCGGTCAGAGCTTTCTGAGGATGACAGAATAGCGCCTGAGTGGGCAGTATCACATGTAACATTGAATTCATCAACCTGGTGGAGGGAAGGGAGCAAAGCAAAGAGCACTAGGCCTGTTTTCAGGAAACTGGAGTTTCTATGCCAGCTCTGCCCTGACCTAATTATGATCTCAAAGATGGCCATTAATTTCTTGGGAATTTTGTTTTTTTTTCTTAAATGAAGAGAGTTGTATACATGATCTCTATCACTTCTAACATCATATTGGCAGCTACTCCTTATGAAATCACCCATTATCTAATTATAATGGAAAGTAATTAGTTTTGACATAGAGAAGGGGATTAAGGTCAAACACTTTAGCAATAAAAACCAATTTTGTTCATGCCCACTTCTAAATCCTCCTCCTGTGTGCCAGCCTGAGGGTCAGATAAACTGAGTGTAAATCTGAGCTTTGGGAATAGATATATTGTTTTGGGTAGTTTAATTCATCTTTCTGAATGTAGTTTCTTTTCTTTAAAAATGGGTTTTATGAAAGTTTCTACTTTATTAAGCTGTTGTGAGGATAAATAGAATGTGAACTTATTAAAGAATCTGCAACATGGTGCCACTTTCAATTGATGTAAGCTGCCATTTTCTTTGCTGTCACTGTCATATCACCACCACTACCATCATCAAAGTTATCATCATCATCATCATCAGCAGCAGCAGCAGCAGCAGCATCCTCTAACTTTGCTTGGAAACCGAAGCATGGCCATCCTGCCTAAGCCACCATATTAGAGTATGAGCTGTCATTTCATCAGTTCTAAAATTGGTGGATTCCAAGTCAGAGAGGCATTTTTCTCTCTGTTTGATTTATGTCTCCATGTCAGTCTTTGGAAGTGAGTGTTCCACAAAGCTGTATTAAGCTCATCAAAGGTGTTCAAAAGTTCTGACTCAGTAAGCATGGACAGAGGAATTCTCTAGGTTTGCAAATATTCACTTATGATCCTCCATTAGTGATGCATTCTTTATCTCCAAGCCAATTTTGTCTCATTGTCACACTCAAAGCCTGTCATCACAGGAGTGTTGGCAGAAAAACGGGTTCTAAAATGGACATACATTCAAGCTTCCTTTCCATGTCCCTCTCTAGGGGTCAGCAGAAGGTCCCAGGACCTCTGAGCTTATCTAACTGTCCATATTTGTGCAAATGTGTATTTGGAGGATGGGGGCTTCAGATGGAGAGGATGACCCCCCCCCCTCCCCTGCCCAGCATCACCATTTGTGCAATCCAGAATTTGCTCTGGAGAATAAGGGATCAGGGATGTTGCAATGCATGGCTTGGGGGTGTTAGGATGCCGAGATCCCTGAAGTAGAGGGACTTAAGGATCCTGTGTAGTAGCTGCTGCAGCATTGCCTTTGAAGTCATTGATGTGCCACCCCTGGAATGGGCATCAACATCAGACATTGCTCCACTTGTTATGTGCAGTTTATCTAAAGGTGAACCTAACTTTAGTCTGATCAATGTCTAAAAGAGTGTACTAAAAAAAATGCAACTTTTGTTTTTCTTAAAATTATTGTTAGACAAAAAAATATAGGTAAAAAGTTCTTCTTAGGGAGGAAGCAATTGCATTATTAGTTTCAGACGAAATGAGAATTACCTTAGGCAATATTTTGTTTTATGAATGTTTCTGGTTTCCACTATTTGTGCAGATAATTATCAGGAACAGAGACAGTATAGCATTAGACCTTAAGATTCCAGAAGGGAAGGGTCTGGCCTTGGGTTCCCATGCCTTGGGATAGCCTTATCTTCTGGAGAATCACACACACACACACACACACACACAGCCTCCTAGGAAGGTGGGACCCTCAGTGAGTTCTGGTCTCTTGTGTCTATTTCAAATGCCTTGCTGAATTTCTGAATTTCCCTCTTTTTTGGGATCCTTAAGTTTTGTGGATTTCTAGTTTTCTGACTGCCCACCAACTCAGCTGTTTTTTGAGTGATCTCAGGTATTTCCATGTGTATATTGCATATATAATGCTACTCTCGTTCCAGATTTTGAAGTCTGCCTCGACCATCAACATTTGGGCATTTTTCCACGTTCTGGCCTGCTTGTGTTCCGAATTTGGTTCCCCTCTTCTGGTATTCAGGATGCTTGGTTTGTTTAGGTTTTTTTTGTCACCCTATATCTGAGAAGTCACTGCCTAATCCAGCATTGCACATAGTAGGTGCAGAATAAATGTTCTTATGGCTCACACTACACTACACGCAGTGAAGCCAATAGTGCACTTTTGGATGTTTGGCATGTCTTTTATAGTAGAAATACAAATGAGTTCTTATAAGACAAACCATAGGCTCCTATGTGACTTACAGGGAATGACTCAATCATTTATTCTTCACACAGTTGCTGGCCACCTGTGTGTGCTGTGGGTATACAACAGAAATGATTCTGACAGAGCCAGATGGAGCCAACAGATTATACATTGAAGGTTTTCCCCAGAAAAGGAAAATGTTGTTTCATAGGGAAAGAAAGTGTCTATCCTTCCACTTATACGACACATATAGTTTGTGAGGCTGGGCTTTCATCTTTTTCATTTTTTTGTCGAGGAAGCTTAGCCATGAGCAAGCATCTGTTGTCAATATTCCTCTTTTTTTTTGCTTGAGGAAGATTAGTCCTGAGCTAACATCTATGCCAATCTTCCTCTGTTTTATATGTGGGTCACTGCCACAGCATGGCTTACGAGTGGTGTGTAGGTTAGTGCCTGGGATCTGAATCTGTGAACCCAAGCCCCTGAAATGGAGAGTGCTGAAATTAACCACTAGGTACTGAGGCTGGCCTCTTGGCTTTCATTTTGTCTATTGAAAATTATATCAAAAACTGACATAAAAGTAGCTTTAAATACTGTATTTTATCCAGCGACATTTAGTGGAAAAATATCTGGTAATGAATTTTCTTGTTGAACTCTTTCAAATCTCAAACTAAATTTTAAATATGGTAATTTTTAACATCTTAATCAGTAAGACAACTTGGTAGATCACATCACAAAACTTTATTTTTTAATGTGCAGTTTCATGATGCTTCTTGCTCCATATGACAGGGATATTGACATATTATTAACACATTATTCAATGTATTTAAACGTATATGAATAAATTGAAGATTGGCCAGAAGTTGGTAAGAATGATGTTTCCCTTAAAAACATATTTAATGAAGTTTTTCTTGCTCAAATATCTCCAGAGACAATGTGACTATGGGCGATTTGTACAATTCTCTTCCTCTTTGTCCCCTTCCTTCTTCCCTGTCCTCTTTATTGAGGTGTAATTTACATAAAACAAAATCCACACATTTTAAACATACATGTCAATGACTTTTGACAAATGTAAACACCTGTGTAGTCACCACTCAATCAAGTTGTAGAGCCTTCATCTCAACCAGAAATTTCCCTTGGACTCTTGCAATCAGTTTCTTCTCCACCTCCAGCCCCAGGAGAGCACTAGTCAGCTTTCTGTCACCACAGGTAGGATGTCATATATGTGGAATTCTATTATCCGTTCTCTTTCTGTCCAGCTTCTTTGCACAGAATAGTGTTTGAGAGGTTCATCCATGTTGCTGCAGGATTCAGGAGTTTCTTCCCTTTCATTGCTGAGTCTTATTCCATTGTTTGTCTATGCATTCCCCTGCTGATGCAAATTTGAGTTATTTCCCGGTTTTGACCGTTGTAAATAAAGGTACTATGAACTTTGGTACACAGGTCCGTCTGGGGACACATGTTTTCCGTTCTCTTGGGTAAATATGAAGGAGTGGATTTGCTGGATCATATGGTGAGTAAAGGTTTAATTTCAAAGAAATTACTAAAGTGATTTCTAACATGGTCGCACCCTTTGTATTCCCACAGTAGTGGATGAGTGTTCTTGTTGCTCCACATTCCGTCCAGTACTTGATATGGCCAGTCTTTTAAAAAATTTTTTATTTTAAGATTCTAAACTGCTTTTACATTTAAATTTTGGCCACTATAATAGATGTAAGAGGTATTCTGTGCAGAGGAACATTGAAAGCACATAAATATCCATTTTTTAAAAGACTTTTAGTTTAGTCATTTAGTTATTTTATCAGTGTGGACTCATTGCATTCAGTTTTATTGAATGATATAGTCTATTACTTTACAAATAAAGATACAAATTTGAATTTCTCTTCAATTTCTCTTACATGTGGCCACAGTGCAGGGGTAGTTGGTTCTCTGACTGGCCCAGAACACAGGCAAAGTTTTTCAGTTCTCAGAAGTAGATGCCAACCATCTCCTCGACCTAATATGACTCAAATGTCCATGAGCCTTTGTCTTAACTTGTTTGCTTTTATAGAGTTCCTTTTGAAAACCCAACTAAAATAACAAGTAGTTGAAAGTTATGATCTAAAGGCATTCTAACACTCAGTTCTTCAAACCTCCAAAACTCTATACCAGGTTCAACTTCATTGAACAATAAAAATTAATTCATACCCATAGTGACACTCTGAGCTTATTTACTACCTATAATTTTCTATTTTAAAATACGCTTCAAAACCCCAGGTCCTGGCTAAATTTCTGAACCTCTGATTGTTCTCATAAACTCATTCCCATCATTTCTGTTCTTCAACCTCGTTAACTACCCCACTGCCTCTCTGTTCATCAGGCAACTGCCTCCTGCCTTGTCTTCCCTTCCCAGCCTGTTCACTGCATGGTTTACTCATGTTATCCGCTCTCTTGCCAGTCTGTCAGTTCCCTTGACCAAGTCTCACACTTACATGTTGAAACATCTCCTTCTTCTTCTCTGTTCTTGGGCTGCTGAATTCTGATGAAGAAAATTTGAACCTTGCTCCAGTCCTCCAAAACTCAAGGTTTATGAAATCAGCAGGAATTTAGGACTGACTGGGAAGGATGTGGAATGAATACAGTCCCCTAAGAAAAGCTGTGTTCCAGAAAATAAAAATCGTCAATTCCTGACCTTCATATATTCACATACTTCAAGGTCAGTTCTGGGTGCTCCTTTCTTATCACTTTATACTCTCTCTCTAGGATTTCATTCTTACTTTTAGCCACTTTTTAAATTTTTTCCTCCAATTTTTTAAATTTACTACATTTATTCAATAATTCTAAAACTTTCATATTTAGCATCACAAGTTTAGAGCTTCAGATCATATCCTGCATCTGCACTCTAGACTCATATATTCAAGTGCTTACCAGACAACTCCATTTGGACGTCTCAAAAGAAATTAAAATTCAACCAACACAAACCTAAACCCAGGGTCTCCTTTTCTCCCCAAAACAAAATCTTTTTCTATCCAACTGATTGGTTAGGCCAGAAACTTGGGCATCATTCTTGGCTTCTGTCTCTCATTTCTGTCATATATAATGTGTTGCCAGAATTCTGTGGATTTTCCTTCCTAAATAATTCTCACAGGTATCTGTTTCTCTCAGTCTCCACTCCTGACACTCTAATGGTTTGCAAATTAATCTCACTGTGTCCACACTGCTCTTTCTTCTAGTCATTTTACACCATGATAGCCAGAGATATATTTTAAAGATGCAGACTTGATGATCTCAGTTTCCTCCTTGGACAATAAATGAACAAAAGCTGTAATGGTTTTCCATTTATTTTAGGATAAAATAGAACGTTCTTAACATGGGCTACAAAGTCTTTCATGTTCTGGTACCAGCCTACTCTTCAGCCTCATCATGCCCTAATTCTTTTTTGAATTTTCTTTATATGTGTAATATATTTCTGAATTATCTTTCCTGTATGTGGTGGGCCACTTGTTGAAGAGAAAGAAAAAAAGAGGAAAATCAAGAAATAATATGAGAAAGTCATTGCTTTATTGATAATGTATTTCATAAAATTGAAAGTTTAGAGATGTAAGGTCCCAGACATCACATAAATTCAAATAAATGGGGTTGTCTAGGTTAATAAGTTTGATTAATAGATATAGTATTTGAAATAACAGATATGATATTTCAAATTTAGGAGAAGATAGAGTGTTGAAATATCTTTTTATCTTACCTTGAACATTTTATCCAAGGGGGAATTGTCATGGAGAAATAAAGTAGGTTTACATGTGTTCATAGAAAGAGAGAGATAGTCAGTCATACAATTTCAACCGTTATGTTCTTAGTGATAACTATAAGATTGAAAAGGACAAAGAATTAAAGAGAACTTGTCTTTTTCCAGTAATCAACATATTGGCACTACTGGGAACTTCCTCCTAAATTAGTAGCAGGCTAATTGCATCTATGGGGAAGAGACTCTGCCCAAGAAGAGGATGCTGTTGGTCTTATTGTGCTTGATGAAGAACAGGAAAGGGTGATCACAGTGGAAACTTTCATAACTTGATGTTGATGTTGCAGTAACAAGTCCTATGGCCGTAGCAGCTGCAGCCTCTGTGCCCTCCTCATTCACCTCCACAAAGGACTTGTGTCGGATTTTAGACACCACGAGACTCCGGCTCCCAGTCATGCCAGAGAAGTCAGCATCCTGTGGACTGAAGGCATCCAGCATCCCCAGCGACATCATTATATCCTTGAGGTCATAGCTCTCTTCCAATTTGAACCGAGGTAAATATAAATTCACAAGTCTCTTGCTCATATTCTGTGTGCTTGTCCACTCTATTAATTTCTCAGCAGTGAGTTTCTCTTCAAGCTATAAAAATGGAAAAAAGGAACAAGTGACATGAGTCTCAGTGGACATTGAACACAACTTTAACATTTGACTGAATCATGTGGGAAAACTTTAATTAATAGCAAATGTAAGTGCAGAAGATTCAGTTTATTAGATTTTATTGAGGAGGCAAAAATAACAGTCATGAATATATACATCATACAATCAAATGAATGCACTTATATATTCATGACTCTTATTTTTCTGCATATATGTATACATAAATATATAGGCAAAGATGTATAGATATGTATGCATACATATATGTGCAACTATAGAATCATTAAATAAAATTATTTTGTAAGAGATGACATATATGTCTCCATTAGTTATGCTGCTTGCCTACTGCATGCTCCCTTTTCAGATAGACTTCTCTTGTTAATATCTCTGTGTGCATAATGTTTTACATAGTTCAATTTTGGCATAAACTTTATTTTTACTTCTTTTTCTTGCTTGACTTATTTGTAAACTTTCACCATATAGATATATATTTCTCTAATCAAATTTAAATAGTTACATAGTACTAGTATTAAATTAATATTCAATGTGTATATCTTTACTTAATTAATATACTTTAAGCATTGACTCTGTGCGAATCCCTAAGTAAAACTATTGGTGATACAAAGATGCAGCTTTATTCCTTGTTTTGAATTTTTCATTATTTTGAGCCATTTCTGTCCAAAAGCTTTTGCCTTGTTTACATTAGTTAGCTTAGGATCCAATCCCAGGCCTGGGGTGTCACTGACAATTAGGATTGCTGAGCTGGTGTACGAATATTGTAATGGCCCTTCACATATGTTGCCACATTACTTTCACCGGGGATCTCCAATTTTCAGGGTTACCACAATATATATTTTGAGTGAGGCAAGTTCAGTGAAACTTGAGCATCATAATCAACTATTATAATAATTGCAGATGGCTATTTTTGGAATGTCTTTAATACGCCAGATATTGTTACTGGTATTTTTACCTATTACTTTTAACTATTATAGCAATGCTAAGGGGAAAATTCTGATTCCTTTTTGTTTTGTTTTGCTGTTTGACTCCCAGCAATCAGAGTCCGAGTGACCTTTGAGCTAATTGTTACAGGATACTTCTAAATTGAAAAGTAGGCATCAAGATAAATCTATTTGTCCACTGTAGACTTTGTTGTTTTAATTTTCTTGTCTTGTTTATGAGTGAGCTTGCAAATATTTCCACGCGTCACCTACACATGAGTGTTAATTTCCTTATCCTCAAATGAACACTGGAATATATCACAAGTTCTTATGGTTGCAAAATATAATGTGTGTGCCTAGGTTTATTTTTTTTCTGAAAGTCACATTGCATAGTTCCATCAGAATGTTAATGGGACCTGTGATGTTAAGATTTTCTATATCTTCTTCCATATCACACTGTGATGCATAGGATATTTATTTTTTGGAATATGACATATTGCCAGGTTCTCCTTAACAATTCTCTTTTAGGCTATATGCAGAGAGAAATGATGTACTCTGTACTTGAGCTCTGCCAGCCACCACCTGTGAGTACTGCTTCCACAAACAATGCATACAAGCATTGTGTTAACTAGGAAATTAGGCAAAAGAAGGAAGAATTGGAGGTACAGCACTTTACCTTCTTCAGACCATCCACTTCATTAGGCAGCAGCAATATCATGCTTAGATCTTTACCGTTGTATGGCATTTCCAGGATCTTGGCCTGCATGTCCTCCAGGTCAGTGAAGTTAAAAGATCTGGTTTGTTTCATCATCTGCACGGATTTGCTGGTATCCTGCAGTAACAAATGCCAAGTGAGGCATAAATCAAAGAAAGATAATACTGTTGAGACACCAAATACATCTTCTTTCTATGAGATGATCTTGGAAGTCTGTGAACTAGAGGAAGTGTTTCTTCAAGTATTCTTGACTAAAGAAAGTCCAAAAATGAAACAAGAAGATACAGCCAACAAATTATGTTTTCTAGCTGCAGCTGTACATTCTATAAGATATGAGTTTAAATGAACATTCCAGGTATAACTACATTATCATAAATAAATTACAGACAATACCTTGTTCAGCCAAAATTTTTCCTCCACAGTTCTTTTTTTATCAAATTTCTTGTCCCACTGCCCTTTGAAATAGACTGCATTCACCAGAACCAGAATGGCAGAGCTGAGAGAGCCATAGGGAAGGAGATCCTTGATTTTTCCTGCAAAAGAAAGAAAAGCAAAGGTCTGTCATGAAAGTACAAGTGGTTTGTCTGGAAGATGCTTTGAAAGTTACAACTGATCTTTAATTATTCACACAAGTCACAACTGTGGGGACTCCATGATCTTAATAGCTCACGAGGTGCCCCTTTCCTCAAGGCACCAGCCAGATGGAGTTACCCCTGATAGGGATGGCCCTTCATCTCATTGGAAAGGTGTTCAGAGTCTGTCTGTGAGGGTCTTCAGCTCTCTCACACTGAATATTGACAAATGGATTTCAGACACTCTTTCCACAAATCCATTCCCTTGCTCCCTCCCTCCTTTGTTCTTCCATACCTCTGTCCTCACTTCCCCCTCCCTCCCTTCCTTTCTGTTTTTTCAACTTTGGAATCACTACTCACAGGAAGTAGGCCTTGACTGTTCTTTAGGACAAATGGCACAAAGTCTATTATCAGAAACTGCTAGACCCCACTCCCTGGGATGTCTTCCTCTTTCTTCTCCACTTTGAATAGCTCTGGGTTTGGCCTCTAAAGGGAGTGGGAGGTAGGATAGGGGTTCATAGGATGGAGACTTTGTCAAGCTCTCTGCCCTGGATGGGGAAGACAGCTGGGAAAGTCCCTGCAGGATGGGGGATGGAGAAGTGGGCAGGCAGCTCCAGCTGCAGGTGGCAAGGAGGGGAGTTTATAGGAGAGCTGCTTGTTAGCCAATTAACAAAGGAGATGGGAACCCTTTCTAATGTTTCCCTTATGGAACCACATACAGAAGTTAAGACTCTGTTTTAAAGTAAAGGATGTGAACCCAAGATGGGGTCTGAGCAGAGACTTGGGGTCCATAAAAATCCTGTTATCCAGGGACATGAGCAAACACAGATTCCCAGCTGTGTTTCCACATAGCTGGTCTGTGACCCATACCATGTTTCTTGGGTTCCCTCCACATTGACCTGGAACATTATACCATCTACAGTGCCCTCCTCCATCCTGTCAGCAAACTCTTTTCATTTAGCCCTCTCAGCACTCCATGCAGTCTCAAGCACAGGGTGTATGCCCAGGGGGGACTCTATGTATTTCTTTATAAGTGGTCTCCCATACTGTACCATTTGTTTGGCTTTCCACCCAGGAATTAATCTTCTTGCGACTTTCTTCTGCAGCATTTATAAAATCAGCAGATTCCACACCGGCAAGGTAAAATTTCTTAACATTTTCTACGTATTCCTTTGACATGGGATGAAGAAAGGAGGAATTGAGTAATTTATTATTAACTATGTATTCTCAAGTTAGTTATTTCCAATCTTAAGAAAATATAGCACAGGCATCCAGCTTCCTAAGAAATCTACTTTTTTCCCCTGCGTATTTTAATACAAGTGCTTGTGGGTAATCTGAAAGGGAAGTACAGGCTGGCACAAGATTGAGGTCTCTGAAATGTGATACCATCTGACAAAGGTGGGAATAGAAAAAGCTGTAGGTTGCAAACTGCAAAGCTGTTGATCTGAATGAGATGGTGTGCTTCTGAGACTCCTCTCCAGTAATATCCACCCTATGGTTCTGACATTTGCTTATATCTTACATTGTGGGCATTCAGCATTCCCTGGTATTTCCCCAGCTTACCCCTGGGACACATCAAGCCTTCCCATCTCATCAGTATCCCATCAACCATATATTTCTTGGGTCATTGCGCTGTGTCACTGAAGGGTGTGAGATGATTGGGGCACTCATGACTTTGCTACTGAACCTGCCCATTGGTCATAAAGTAATCTCTAAACCCACACTTTCTTGGGGGAGCGTTAGGCTCTAGAACACTTCACTGTGTATAGTTGTGGCAACGGAGCCTTGCACCCTGGGTAAATGCTTCCCACGGGAGTAAGCCAGGCTCATCTGCTCCCTCTCTTCCATTTGGTGTTTGGGAGACAGGGGACCTAGGATGCAGATTAAACGTGTGGCAGGCCAGTGAAACTTACCTGTTGAAATTGAAATTTCTTTTCTCCATAGAGCCTGTTGGCGATGCTCAGCTCATAGGCATCAGTGGGTTTCATTAATTCAGTCAAAAGCTTTTGAAATTGGTCATGCACATTTCCCAACTTTTCAACCTTCAAACATCAAAAAGTGAGCTCATTGCATTCTCTGTCAATGTAAATACTAAATCCACATAAATCTGTTAGATCTGTACCTAAAGTTTGGTAACCCTGCAGATGACATTTGTCATTATTCCCTGATATTGGTGTATTTTCCCTCAAATAATCATCAAAAGTTTTACATTTAATGTCTTCCAAGAAATTCTTTGTTTCCACTCTAAATTATTCCGTCTTTGCTCTTTTGAGCTACAGATGCAGCACCATTCCATCATTGGATTGTCTTCCAGTTAGTACATATGGTTAGGTTAAGCTTACCAGCTAAACTTAAGCTCCTTAAGGGCTAGAACCATTTTCATTTTAACAGCCATCAATGATATGAGAACACTGAATTTGTGTATTTCAATGATGTCATGACATGAAGCCCAGTACGTTCCTCGGTGGTATTCTCAGGTGAGACCTGTCGACTGTTATCTATGTCTCTTCACTCATAACAGTCACACTCCCAGTTAGGAAGAGTGTGTGCCTGGTACACTGCTAAGGCTTCGCATTGGTATCTGTAAGTCTTCATTTGAATTCAAATGAAAACAAGAAAGCCCAGAGAATTAAATTACCTCTCCAAAGAAATACAAGGTAGCAGAGCCAATTTTTGAATCCAGAACCTTCCTCTTGCTAGCTAAACAATTTTAGACTATCAAGGCTTTAAACTGTATAGCTCAAAAAACTATTTTGCAGAATATACTTGGATGTGTACTTATTTCTGTTAATATCTATGGCTTAATTAAAATTTTATTATATTATTGACATTGTTTTGATTAATATATATTGTTATTCTATAATAATAACACATAACATTTTCAGTGTTTGCAGGAATTCACACACTGTTGTAATGTTTGCATGTATTTACATGTATTGAGGCAGATCTTTTATTACTGCCAGTTTACTGGTATGAGGTGTAACTCAGAGCAGTTGTGCTTGCCCATGTTCCCTGTTTGTGAAGAGGAGAGCAGGAATTTAAAGCTAGTCTTCCAGTTCCAGAAGCCATGCTGTTAGTCTCTATGCTGATCTTCTCTCAGGAAACAAAAATATGAAATAAATAAGTATGTAAGATGAAATGAGAAACAACTCTGCTTGTCCAGTGCATTTTGCCAAAATTTCACCTAAAACTAGACTTTTCACTGAAATTGCCAGTTTAAACTCTGACCCTCTTGGATATGTGATTCTGCTTCTGGACCCGAGTGCTCTGTGACTCACGTGAGTAGTTGTAGATCTTTCCCTTGTGTTGTCTGCAACTTTATTAAAGTGAAAGACCTGGAAGAGAGGGAGTGGGACAAGAAAACTTTACTTAAAAAGTCTGTCTTTCAGAGGAATCAGAAAAGGAGAATGAAGAAGAAAAAGAAAGAAAGAAAGAAAGAAACTCAACAAAAAACCAAAACAATGCCCCCCCCCCCAGCAATCCAAAATTAAAAAAAAACACTAAAGAAATAAAGGAAAAAGAAAAAAGAAAACTTCAGTGTAAGCATTTGTTCCTTGAAAAACTGCAGCAACACCCGTTGATCACCAGCCACTTCAAAGAATCCTAATTCATTATTCATTCACGGCAGAGGAATCATGTGAAGATGTTTCCCATGGATTTAAGTCAGTGCATCACTTCTGCAAGTGCTCTGGCATTTAAGCCTCACCTCTGGTTTTGGGCAATTGTAGGAGTTGATCCCAGCTCCCAAAGGAAATCTAGGCACAGGGAAGCAGATGGGGCAGAGCAGGGGGGTAGGGCACATGCCTCTCACAGCCAAGTGCTCACTCAGTCATGGAAATTCTTGCTCAGCCCCCTGTGCTACCCTTGGGGACAACCAGATCTGTGAGCATCTGCACACAAGCCAACAGAGAAATCAGTCTAAACAGGTGAATGTAAAGGGAGCTGACACCTACCTTGCCCATTTGGAGCGCAGTATTTCCTTGGGCCCCTAAGTACGTCATGGCTAATGCTGATGTGATGCTGAGAGGGGAATAGAAGATGTTGTCCTTCTCTGATTTTTTGAACTGTTGGAACAGATCAAGTGCAAAGTGGGTGTTTGCTTCACTGAGTGAATTCATGGCGGCCTTGGTGTGATCTGGAACTCCTGCAAAAGCATCAGGTTCATTGGATAATGAGTTTACTGAAGGGAGCGTTAGTCTGTAATGAAATTTTCTTAGAAGAAATGACTTTTATTTGGGTTATGGGATTCTGGGAGCTAAAATTTTTCATTGTTTTACTTTTCAAGCCTTTTTCAATGTACATGTATACATTTCATCCTTAGAAGATTATCAAAATTACTATTTAAAAAAACTTTTGTGAAAAGTTAATGGAACATCTTCATCTTTCTTTCTTCAATGGCTGTACTAGGTAGGGGCAGAAAATGTCTTATAACAGATAACAAGACCGTGACCCAGGTTGATCACAAGCAACCAGCTCCTATGAGGCACCTCTCTGCCTTTTCCTCCAAGTCTCTGTAGTGCCAGACACCCTCTCCTCCACCACATGTGCTCCTAAAGGAGCATTTGCTTCATCAGAACTAAGTACGTTAGAAAAAGGATAAATCAGATGAAGAATGTGTTTTAATTTTTCCCTGGCGTAAGAAGTAAAATACAATTGATACCGACCCTATCAGTTCCCCTACATCAAACCGAGCACATATGGGGTTAAAGCCGAAAAGCACTCAGCCCCCTCCCCTGCCTCTCTAAATTACATTAACTTGTAAATATTAATTTTTATGTTAAACCTTTTTATCCCTGAGCTTCAGGAGGCCAACAGAAGTTACAAATTGTTAGAACCAAGGTGGCTTCATGCTAATATTTTGGGTAGTTATGGGTCTTTTAAAGTTTTATTCCAGGGAAACTGATATCCAGAGAATATCAAGAAACGTAAGCTTCCCAGAGCCCAACTCCTCAGTTTCCTGATACTGGAATCCACCATCCATCATGGAGGCAAACAACCAAAGACATCCTTCTGCAGATTCTCTTATCTCTGCCTCCTCCTACCTACAAGCAGCCTCACAAGACCAAACACAGGCTGATGGGAAAGTGCCAACCAGCAAGGCCACATGCTCCCCCACCCCAAAACCCCAAACAAAACCCCTTGCTTATAGCTTCTCAGGGAGTTCAGGATTACAGCATTAGCTGCCCATTACCCTTGCTCAATGCTTTGCAATAAAATTCCTACTTTCTTCCACTACATCCAGTGTCAAAGATTGGTTTCCTGCATGATGGGTGAGTGAACTCACATGAGGTTCAATATCACAATCAGAATGAACAGAATGAACAGATTCATGATATACAAGACATCACTATTATTTTCAATAATGATTCATGTTGTTAAGTTGGAGCAGCGAGAAGTGCTTACCTGTGTTCCTGGAGGAAGCAGAGGTGGGCAGGGAGCCTGTAAGCCTGTGTGTGGTGACTGGTGAGATCCTGAATATATACCTCTCTCTTGCCACCTCCCATTGCTTGGTGCGGTTGGTATTTCAAGTAAATCAACTTTTAATTTCTTAACCAGGCTGTCAACTCCATGAATGTGAAATATTTATGAGGAAAAAAATGCTTATTGTTCTATTCCTGTACTTCCTTTTCACCTTCAGAAAAAATTGTGGACTTGCAGTCACTGGCAATCATTGACTCATATGAAATGCATGGAGGCGCCTTTCTAACACCAATGAGAATAAAGGTAAAATCCAACTTTCTGCCCAGCTCCAGGCTCCACTCACCAGGAAATAATCCTTAAGGAAATCTTTCTTACCTAGATGTTGAATAGTCTTTAAGGCCCACTTAACACACAAACAATTAAAAAGCTTATATTTCTACTTAATGTTCTAAAACGACTTGTTCAACCTGTCGATTTCTTTAGCAATTATTGTGTATAACTAGGAAAAGAGCTCAAATTCTCAGTCTAGAGAGACACTGACGAGGTGTCACAGCAGTACATGGAGAACAGGAATCTGTTGCTTTCCCCTAAAGGCTGTACCTTGACATTGGTCCTCCTTGTTAGCTCCCCTGCATCTTTGCAGCCAATCCCAGACTTGCCCCGTTTTTGAATGAGTGGGAAACTATTCACCTTGCAGTGTTAACCAGCTCACAATGAGAACAACAATTGATTCAGATAGTGACATTTTGCATGGCCACATTGTATTTTTGGTGTAAATATGAATTAAAAAATAAATTGTTCCAGCTCCAGAATCATGGCGTTTCTCTGCCACCCTGCTCTTTAGCACAACATCCCCAGATTCGTGGAATGGACACTATAGTCAAATGTCTGTGAGAAACAGTAGAACCAGGTGTGGTTTGAATGCCATGGTTAATTCTGCTATCCCTGTGGCCTCATTCTCTTCATGGGCATAGTGTTCCCACAGGCAGAATAATATTAAAAAATATTAAAAAAATAATATTTAAAAAAATATTAAAAACACTTTTATTGAGCAGGGATATGTATTCACCCAATTCCACTATTAACATCTCATTGAGGCAGGTCTCTTTGTTATCCCCATTTCACAGATGACAGAAGTGAAGCACAATACAGTTGGACAGAAGCCCAGGTTTCTACTGTGGTGAATTGCACTGTGAGATATCCAGGCAGACAGTCTGGCTCAGGACCCTGCATGTGGATCCACCACCCCAACTGCGTCAGACAGACTCTGGGTTTACAAAGACACATCTCCTTATGTTTAAATGCAGAGAACTGTTTTCTGCTGCACTCTCAGTAGAGATGATTCCTGGACAGAATCCAAAGGGGTGGGAATGGGTCAAATGCTAAGCCCCCCCAAACTCTCCTCTGTGGGTCCCACAGTCACCAGGATGGAAGGCTGGCCTTTCAGGTACCATCTTGGGCTCCATCCTGAGAAAAACAAGAACTGTGAGTGGGAGTGGATTTGGGCTGATTTCCTCTGAGTGTGGGGCTCAGAGAGAGTGTGAAATCATGCCCAATCCTCCATTCTCCCAAACAGCTCTATCAAGCTGGGGTTGAGTAAATGAGAAACTCTGAGAGGGAACGGAGGTGGACAGAGGAGGTGTCTTTCCTCACATTGCACTCTCCCGTGAGGCCTGGCTGTGGCTGGGGAGAGGGCTGTTGTTCCAGGGCATCCATCCTATTATCTCCCCTACCACAGGGGTAGGGGTGTGTGCACTGGGGACCGAATTTCTAACTGAGATATAATTCATACACCATAAGGTTCACCTTTTTAAAATGTACCAGTAACTAGTTTTTAGTCCATTGACAAAGTTGTGTAACCGTCACCATGGTCTTATTCCAGAACAATTTCATCGCTCCCCCAAAAAGCCCCCTCCGCAGTCCTGCCCTCCACCCAGTCCCTGGAAACCACTGATCTAATTCTTGTCTCTCTGGGTTTGTATCTCTGGACATGTCATACAAATGGATTTGCACAGTATGTGGCCTTTTGTATCAGGCTCTTTTCACTTAGCATAATATTTTCAAGGTTCACTCATTTTTCAGCATGTGTCCATGCTTTGTTTCTTTATGTGGCTAAATAATAATCCCTTGTATGGTATTTCACTTTGTTTTTATCCATTCATGTGTGGACATACCTTTAGGTTGTGACTACTCTTCGGCTATTGTGAAAATGCTGACATGAACTCTCATGTAGGAATTTCAGTGTGGACATGAGTTTTAATTTCTTAAGTGCATACCTGGGAGTGAAATCACTGTGTCATATCGTAAGTCTGTGTTTGATTTTGAAGAACTGCCCGGCTGTTCTCCACAGTGGCTGGGCCATTTTAAGTTCCCTCCAGCATATGATGGGAAAATGTATGAAAGTCTGATTTCTCTACCCCTTCCAGCTCTTGTTACTCTTTTGGGTCTTTTGACACCTGTCATGAGTACGGTCTCTTGTCTTAGCACATCATGTGTTCACAGGAAGATTCACCTACTACAAGTTCCTGGAAGCACAGAGGATGGAGGTAAGAGCTGGACGGTGAAGGAGATCTTTCTAAGTAAAACTGAAGATATTTTCTGTCTGATAACTCACCCGCCAGCCATGCTGCTGTTAGATCTCTTCTATCAATATATGTATTGTGAATCCCTGAATGAGATTGGTATGTGAAAGATCCTTGAGTTGAGACGAGGTGGGGGTAAGGCAGGACGTAGACTACTGGAGATTTGATGAAGGAATACATCCAAAGGTAGAAGAGCACAACAAGAGAAAAGATGCAGGACGAAAAATGAGAAACAAAAGGAATAGGAGCTTCTCAGTCTAGGTTGCATCACAGGCCATGGCAACAAGATAGAAGTGGAAGTCCCTAGAGCAGTGGCAGGATGAGTTTCTTTGGACTCAAAGAGAGAGGGACCTGACCCCTATAGGACTGAAGCAAGAAGCTTAGCCTGGGCACAGAAAGAAGACATTTAGTGAGAAATTAGGCTAAATTGGCCTTCAAAGGAACTTCTGACTAAGGCTGAATTCTCCTGAGACTATGCTACCAAGATTTCTTATGCTTAAATTGATTGACTTTGAGTAAAATGCACTCATTGATAAAGACCAGGAGTTTGCTAAAATTTAGAGAGAGCTTGAGTTAGTTCCAATGAGAAATCATTTCATAGTTCTTTTCTGTTTCTGAAAAGTGCTCCTGGCATGTAATAGGCAGGATTATGACATCCTGATGTCATACAGTGTCACAGAAGACTCAGAATTTTGAGAAATTTTTGCTAGTGAATCCTTGCCAATTTATGTCTTTGGGTATTGCTAAATATACACCAACATCAATTTTTCTGGGAATCCAGACACCCAATAAAACTCAAGAGGAAATTGCACTTTCAGGAACCATCCTGCTACTGGTTAAGAAATATCTCCTTGGTTTCCCCAAACCATACTTCCTTGTGAGTGTGTGAGGATCTGTCAGCACTTGAGTTGCGAATCCTAGGGGGCATTTTATTCCTTCCTTCTTACAAAGTATGTGGTTGTATCTGTGTACAAGGAAACTGCTTGGTTCAGAAGATCCTTCAAGCATCCAATAATAGAATATCATCCAATTACCGTATTTCCTGCAAGTATGGATGTAGATATAGGTATGCATGCATTGAATAATGTGAGAATGGGGTTAATTAGTATTTCTTTTTAATTTTCACAGGGGGAAGCCATTCCATGAAGATTTAAAAAGATGTTAGTAAATTGGTCTCGTATGTAGGTATATCATGGAAGAACGAGACAAATTCATATTACCTACTCCCTTCCCCCATTCCTTGCCTCTACTACCAGGCAGGACAGTTGTACTTGATGCTCTCAACCAAATCCAACGCTGTTCCTTACTGATTTTTTATAACTGCTTCCCGACCTCAATTGATCCACGTTGGCATTTCTGTTCTTTTGCTGAGAAAGACCACTGTTGGCTATCTCTTTTCCTAGAACTCTCCCTCTTTCTCTTTGCTTTATCTGAAATACGGATTTTCCCCATGACTGTGTGTCTGTTGATCTGTTCTCAGGGGAAGCAACTCACTCCCACATTTTCACACTGTGAAGCCGGAGAACTGGCTTTCTCTTTCTTTTATTCCCACTGACTTTTCTTACCGTTGTTCTTTCCCTGTCTTCAGTGCCCTGCTTTAAGTTTGGGGCCATGGGAGTATACTACATGTGCCTACTTACCATCTTGTGTGTTGCTTCTTAATATTCACTAGGTAATCTGTTGTCTCTCCATCCTTTTATGGTTTTCCTCTTTATCCTAACTGCTTCCAGTATGCTGGGTGGCTTCAAACTTTCATTTCATAGGAAACAAATAGACTCAATTCTTGTTTTATTTTACATCTCTATTTTAGTTGAATCTCTTCCTTTGTGAAAATCTTGTCAGGTCTCTTTCTTGTTGTTCCCTGGATCCATGATGTTTCCTTATCTATTTGAATATGCCCTTTATATAAAGGTAATATTAGTTATTGTGGATGCCTGTCTCTGGAGTGTCAGTGGAGATGCAAAGTTCTAGAGGGATAAAGAAATTTGATTACATGGGTGTGGATTTGCTGTGGACCACTTCTGACCCAGCCCCATTGGTCAGATGGTGTGTGTGTGGTTATATATAGAGAGAGAGGTGGGGAGGAAGACTAGGAAGAAGGATGAGGGTAGGGAGGTAGAGAGGGAAGGAAAGACAGAGAGAGGAAAGTTAGGAGGGTAGCTAGAGATAAAGAGAGTGTGATAGAGTGTGGAAGAGAGGAAGACAGAGAGAGACAGGAACAAAGAGAAAGAGAGCATGAATGCCACTTAAGTGGATGGTGGGTCATGGAACCATTATAGCTGAGTGTATCTGGGGAAGGGAAGCTTCTTCTAACCTAAACATCTTCTAAGAAAACGGTTGTCTTGGACTGGCCCCAGTGGCCTAGTTCTTAAGTTTGGTGTGCTCTACTTCAGCGATCTAGGTTCAGTCCCCTGGTGTGGACCCATAACACTCATCTGTCAGTGACCATGCTGTGGCAATGGCTTACATAAAAAGAAGAAGAAGATCGGCAACAGATGTTAGCTCAAGGCAAATCTTCCTCAGCAGAAAAAAAGATAAGACAGTAAAACAGTGACCTTCAAATTAGATTAAAGCTAAAGGTGTCCACAGAGACTGTCCCATTGTATGAGAATATCTAAATCTCAAACGCATATGCTCTCTTCTCCAAAATTTATCTGCCTGAAAATATCCAGTGTTCACAGTGGCAGGTTTCCCAATTCTTCCACATTTCAGGAAAGAAAAGCAAATTTGTCACCCACCTCATCTTATTTCAGTGAGATGCCCAGGAGCAACAAAGACAAACTCACATTTAATGATTAGTCAAGATACTACAGGTCCACCTAGAAGACTTCTGTGTTCTCCCATTTTATACTGATTCTTGTAAACTGTGAAGGATGGAATTTCAGGTGGGAATTTTTTTTTTAGCTCATATTAAGTTGTCCTGAATTACAAATATATATAAGTCAAGTTAATGTGGTAATGAGAATAATGCCAACTTTTCAGTAATAACATAGCCTCTTTGAAGATTTGACTATCGTAAAGATTTCGTTTTTCTGGAGATTAGATCAGAAAAGCATCTCAAAGGCTACTGAACACTATGATTTTTCTGCTCATGAATTTACATGTGACAAATTCTTTTCCGGTACTCCTAATACTTATCCCAGGCACAAGGAGACATGAAATCACTGGGATGTTTTAGTGAGTTGTATATTTTTAAGGTACATTGAATAACACCTATGAAATTTTTCAGATTTGATGTAGTTGACTCAATTAATTTATAAAATCTATTTGATCAAATCTCGTCATGAATATATCCTCCTGTGAAAGTGACTCCTCATTTTATTTCATCTCTAAAAGTGTTTAATGGTGCTATTAACAAAATCCAAACAAATTCTATGTTACACGCAGAACCCATGAACTTTTAGTAGTATACATTTATCTTAATTAAAAAAACACAGAGAAAATTTGCTCTGATTCCTCTTATTAAGAAATGCTTCTCCAATAAAAAATTAGCTTTTGAGTTTAATAATTACTTATCAAATTTTTAATGTATTTATTTTGATTTTTTTCAATTTTATTCTAACAGTAAGTATAGTGATAACTCAATCCAAAAGAGGCTTTAAACATGTAGAGCAATATGTTGATGGGAAATAAGAATATTTCATATTTTAAATTTATAAACACTTTCTGGAGCAAAGGATGACAAAATTATCAATAAAAGGCTTTCATATATAAAAATAGTGAATTATGGTGAAATTCCTGGAGAAAGTGGAAAGGAAATATAATTTCCATGTAAAAAGGAATGCTGTAAAATATCCAAAAGTTGAAGGGCTTGTTTGCGTGTTTTAAAAAGGGATGATAATGTGTATCATATTGTTATTTTCACAGGATGCATTTAAAAGAGTGATGTAACAGCTTATTTGAACATAGCAACACTCATGACATAAATTATATCCTTTATAACTAATTATCTTATGGACAAAATTTTAGACGTCAACTGAAAAACGTGTTAGGTTTAAACAAAAGTTAGGAGTTATAGTTGAGCAAAGGGTTTGGAGATCCCTATTTCATGGGTCCAGATCCAGGCCACGGTGTTGCTGTGTGCTACCAAGTGCAGCACATCCAGGCCACAGTGCTAGTGACACTGTGTGGCCAAGGGTGCAACAGCAATTGGTAGTACAAGATTTCCTGGGGACAAAATAGATGGCTGGCTTTTCCTTGTTAAAGCAAGTCGAAGGCTGACTATCTCTCTCCACACCCAAACTGGATAAATATCCTGGGTTCTTGTATTTATTAAGAGAGGGAGGGCCCAGGAAGAGAATACCATCTTTGATAGACAGGGTGGTGAATAGATTTCATTTCATCTGATTGTGAAAAGGAATGTGGTATTCTTTTGTATTCACTAAAAAGTCATGACTTCTCCTCCACCAAAAAAGTCCTGTTAGAATGGCTTCACTGTTGATTTCTACCAGATATGTAAAAACTTGACACCAGTCTTTCCAAAGTCTTCCAAAAACTGAAGAGGAATATGAATGAATGAAGAGTAATAGGGATGAATAATTCATTCTGTGAGGACAGCATTACCCTGATGTCAAAGGAAGATTAGACACTATAAGAAGAAAACTACACACCCATGTCTCTTATAAATATGATAGAAAATTCCTCATGAAATACCAGCAAATTGAATTCAGCAGCATATTAAAAGGATTATATTTCATGACCTAGGTTTTATTTCTGGAGTACGAGGATAGATCAGCATAGGAAAATCAATCAATGTACTATACCGCAGTAACAGAATGAAGGGCCAAAAACCATGTGATCATCTCAAGTGACGTAGTTAATCATTAGACAAAATTAAACTTCTTTTTAAATAAAAACATTCAACGAATTTGGAATAGAAGGATATTTCCTCAACATGACAAAGCATATCTATGAAATATCCCAGGCAACTTCACACTCCATAGTGAAAGACTGAAAGCAGTTACCCTAAGAACAGATGCCTGCATTTCCCACTTCTGCTCAACATAGTACTGGAAGTTCTAGCCGGAGAAATTAGACAAGAAAAAGAAATAAAACGAATTCAAGATGGAAAGGAAGAAGTAAAATGATGTCTATTCACAGATGACATGTTCTCATATGTAGCAAATCCTAAAGATTCCACAAAAAATCTCCTAGAAGTGATAAATAATTCAGGAAGTTTCTAAGGTGGGAAATCAACAAACAAAAATTAGTTGTATTTTAATACCTAAACCAGAAAAATCTGAAAAAGAGATTAAGAAAAACACATCTGTTCACAATAACATCAGAAGGCATTAAATACCAAGGATAAACTTAACTAGTAGCCAAAATATCTCTAGATGGAAAACTTCGAAAAAACATTTATGAATGAAATTAAAGAAGACATGAAGAAATGGAAGGATATTTTGTGTTCATGGATTGGAAACATAACATTGCTAATATGACAACGCTTTTCAAATCCATGTACAGATTCAATGCCATCTCTGTCAGAATGTCAATGATTTCATTTTTTAGAATAGAAAAAAGCCATCAAAACATCATGTGTAGTCTCAAGGCATCCCCAGTGGCCAAAACAATGCTGATAAAGAAGAGCAAATTTGGAAGTTTACATTTTCTGACTTCAAAGCTTCCTACACACTTACAGTAATTCAAACAGTGTGGCATAGAAATAGACTATATACCTATGCAACAGGATACAAAACCTGATAATAAACTCTTACATACATGGTCACATGATTTTTGACAAGGAAGCCAAGACCATTCAATGGGGGAAAGGACAGTCTTTTCAATAAATGGTGCTGGTAACACTGGATTTCTACATGGAAAAGCATCAGCTTGGACCTTTCTTTACCTTACACCATATTCAAACTCTAGGTTAGAATGGATGGAAAGCCTAAATGTAAGAGCAGAAATGGTAAAGTCTTTAGAAGAACACATAGTGGAAAAACATGACATTGGATTTGGCAGTGATTTCTTTGATATGCCACCGAAAAGAGGGAAACAAAGAGGAATTGATACTTGATCAAAATTAGAAACTTTTGTGCATCAAAGGGCACTATCTAGAAAGCATAAAGCACCCCACAGAATGGGAAAATACATTTGCAAGTAAGGTATCTGATGAGGGATTAATATCCATGATATATCAAGTACTCCTTCAGCTCAACAACAACAAAGAAAAACTGAATTGAAAAATTGCAAAGGACTTGAATAGACATTTTTCCAAAGAAGATTTACAAATTCCTAGAAAAGAAAATAAGTGTGGCAAAGATGTGTAGAAAACAGAACCCTTGTGCATTGCTAATAGGAATGTAAAATGGTGTAGCAGCTGTGGAAAGCAGTTTGAGGAACCACCGTATTGACGATGGCTGCACAGCCCGTGAATGTACTTAATGCCACTGAATTGCAGAGTTAAACGTGATTAACATGGTAAATTTCATCTTGTGTATATTTTAGCACTCTCACACACACACAGCCATGCTTTTTGACTTAAACTCTTCTTTTTATTATGTTAGGTCAACTCTCTTTTACATTCCCCTTAAAGATTCTTTAAATTTTCTTTTCCTTTATCAAAATCTCTTCTGATGCTGTGGCTTTATCACTTTCAATTAATGTCTTTTCCTTATTTAATTAAAGAAAAACAGAAAAATTTTTTCTACTTCAACTTTTCACCATCCTCTAAACTTCAGACTTACATGCCCTTTCACCCTTCCTTCTTTTCCCTGTCCTCTTATTTCCAGCTTCTATTTTTTTCTAGAACCTTACTTTCATTAATGCCACACTTTTTCCGGATGAACCTCTCTAACTGTAGTGGAGCGCTCTCCTGGCGTAAATACACTGAAACTCTCTCTCATTCTTAAGCAAGCAAGCAAATCACTTTCTGCTAGTCACTCCATACATATAATCTTCTTTTGACATTCAAATTTCTGAGAGCCTATATTCCATATTTCTCCTTGTTCACCCACTGCAAACTGACTTCTTCCTCAATATTTTCAGGGCATAGTTTTTGCTTAAGTTCCCTATCGACTTTCTGAATTCCTAATCCAGTAGACTCTTCCAGGGATCATATCTGAACAAAGGATTCTTCTTGAGTCATCTGCAGACCCCGGGTGGTGCCAGACCACAGGGTCAGAACCAGTTTCATAATAACCCAAGACATTATTTGCTTTTCCCACTATGTTGAGATAGACATTGTGATGCAAAAGCAATGATTTCTAAAACTTCTGGAAATTTAGCATGAATCAAGGTTGTGGCCCCCAATCATATCTGTATATGGATTCTCCACTACCCACCACCCCCACACACACACCATTTTCAACTAACGTCCTTTATGAATTAGTAAAAACATTTAATTGAAGATTTATTTGAATCTCTCCTTTGAGTACACATCATTTAAAATTAGGTGAGTTGAAATGGTAATGATACATAATGCAATAATACATCTTTTCAAATTTTTTCCTAAGTATGGGATTATTCTTAAAAATAGATTTTAATAAACAATGTTTCCCCTCCACATTGTTTCAAAGACAATAGGTACTGTGTGTGCTTTATGCAAATCTTCTCCTCTTCCTGATTCTTTATCAATTTGATTGAGGTGTAATTTACATGAAAGCATAAAGTGCTTGTCTGGGGCCCTATCTTCCTCTATGTTCTGCTCCAAGCAAGTCAGTGCTTGCGTCTCTCCTCTGGAGGCACTTGTCTTCCACACATTGCATTATAAAAGTGCAATGACTTTTGAGAAATATAAGCAGCTCTGTGACCGCCACTCATTCAAGTTGTCAAGCATTCATTGCAACAAGCAATTTTCCTTGGACTCTTTTACCATCAATTTCCTCCCCAAATCCAGCCTTGGGAAATCACTAATCAGCTTTCTGTTATCACAAGTTTTGTTACCACAAGCTAGTTTTGCCTGTTCTAGGACATTATATAAGTGGCATTGCCTAATATGGACTCTTTCTGTCCAGCTCCTTTTGCGCAGCGTAAAGAGGCACCATCTTCTGCTCTGCAATTAGTGTGGGATACAGAGTCATTCTAGATGGGATTTGAGCTGTGTTTGGATTTTGTTGTTGTGATGGTTGCCTTCAATGTGGTCCTGGCTTTAACTCCTTAGCGTTACCTCGTGTAGGGTAGAGGCCTGATTGCTGGACGGTTTTCCCCATGTTCTTGCTCCACCCTCAACTATCAGCCTTCCTTATGCACTTTGACCTCAGAGGGGCCCTTTCTGCCTGCTTGGAGCTTTTGGGGTTAGCCTGGGCTGAGGGAAGGGGAGTTGTTCTGTCTCTCTTCTCAGGGTTGGGGCCTGGGAGAGTTTCATGCCAGTCTCCAAGGAGAAGAGGGTGTTTAGTTTGTCCCTTACTCGGTCACGTGTTATCACCTCTGCCTTGGGAGAGAGGGTTACTACCATGTCTCAGCATTTAAGGTCATTTGTTTCTTGTGGAGAAGAATCACGTGGGGCTTCTTGCCTTTTCTGCCTTGGCCACCCCTTCTCTCCTCCAGACTCATACCACTGAGGATGTCTTGCCCCCAGTCTTTCTCTTGAACTCCCAAGGAACCTGTGTGGAGAAGACTCAGTGTGTATAACCTCCCCCTGTGTCTGCAGCTCCCAGGGTTCTCTACGCTTGTGCTACCCTCACTTGACCTTCAGCACTGGTCTGGGGTCCTGTCTTCCTCCATGTTCTGCCCCAGATAAGTCAGTGCTCAATCTGTCTCCTCTTGGAGGGCCTTGTCTTTCCTTAGATTTCAGGCTGGGTGGTGTCCCTGGAACCATGGCCTTCTGATGGCATCAAGAATCTGCGTGTTATCCAGATTTTTCTGTTAGTGGAGCAGCACTCTTCCAGCTTTCTCCATCACAGCAGAAGCTGGAAGTTGTGTGACCCCTTGGGTGACTCACCCCTCTGTGCCCCTGAGGTCCCGGAAGCTGCCTGATGCTGACCTGGTGTGCCCAGGTCCAGTTATTTCCAGAGAAGACGTGCTGTTTTCTGTATTCAGGGTGAAGTTCTTTCCTGTGAGACATGTAATTTTGCTGAGCCTTCTGAAATCTCTGCTGCTGAGCCCTCCTGTCTCTTCTTGCTTTTCTCCTCTCTTCCTCCAGGGCTTCCTGCTCACCCCCAGCTGCTTTCACCTTTGGCAGCCTTGCCATGAATCATGAGACCATGAATTATACCTGCCTCTGAACTTTGCTGAAAAAGGAATGCACAGAGATATTTTTATTTGCTTATTATGACTTGCAAAGGAGAATGAGGAGAAAGATACTGAGAACAGAGCCATTTTCATGTGGGAAATCCCTCTTTAATTTTTTTCTTTTCCTTAATTGACCAAGGAAGTTTCTCATCTACAGCTTGATCTGTGAACTTCAGCAACAGGAAGGAGTTCCCAGGTACAATTAGACACAGTTTATGGTATGATTCAATTTATAAACAAATACATTGACATGATTGATTTGAAATACATAAATGAGACACTTCTGGGTTTGGGTCACATGAAACCCCTTTCAGGAAGTACTTTCTGCCCTTCCCAATATGTCTCACCCAGTCCAGTCATCCCAGAGTGCTTGGTGAATTTCATTCATACTTAACTATGTTGTAATGATGTTTTCTGTTTATAAGAGTCTCCCCTACTAACTATAGTCATCTTTGCATGCTCAGCATCTACATCAATGTCTGGAAATGCAAGTGCTCAAAAGTCTGATTAGTTCCTCATTCCACCGCATCTTATATCCAGTGTTTTATACACCAACTTATTGGAGGAGCAAGGAGATAGCATCTAATGGCAAGTTATCAATGAAGAATAAAACTGTCCTAAGGGAAGTGGAAATGTGTAGCTCCCACATCATCAGTGAGTCATGAACTGCAGTGCAATCAGCAGTGGGTCTGTTGACAATGGCCAAAGGGCAGTGATCGGCGAATGGGTACCCCCGGCCTCTGCAGTCAGAGCTTTCTGAGGATGACAGATCATTACCTGAGTGGGCAGCATCACATGCAACATTAAATTCATCAACCTGGTGGAGGGAAGGAAGCAAAGTGAAGAACAGCAGGCCTGGAGTCAGGAAGCTGGAGTTTCTATCCCAGCTCTGCCTTGACCTAACTGTGATTGAAAAGATGATACTTAATTTTTTGGGAATTTTGTTTTATTGCTGCTTAAATGAGCACAGAATTGTATAAACGATCTCTACTATCACTTCTAACATTCTATTGGTGGCTACTCCCTATGAAATGATCCACTATCTAATTATAATGGAAAATAATTGATTCAGAAATAAAGAGGGAATTACAGTCCAAAACGTAAGCAAGAAAAACCAATTTTGTTCATTTCCATGTCTAAAGCCTCCTCCTGTGTGCCAACTTTAGAGTTTGACAAACTGAATATCAATCTGGGCTTTGGGAATAGATATATGGTTTTGAGTAGTTCATCTTTCTGAGTCTTGGTTTCTGTTTTTGTGTTTTTGTTAGGAAGATTTGTCTTGAGCGGACCTCTGTTGTCAATCTTCCTCTTTTTGCTTGAGGAAGACTGTTACTGAGCTAACATCTGTCCCAATCTTCCTCTGTTTTATGTGGGATGCCACCACAGTGTGGCTTGACGAGCAGTGCTGTGTCCTCACCTGGGATCCGAACCTGCAAGACCCAGGCCACCAAAGCGGAGCATGCCAACTTAAACACTACATCAGTGGGTTGGCCCTATGGTTTCTTCATTTTAAAAGTGGGTTTTATAAGAGTTACTTCTTTACTGAGCTATGTGAGGATAAATAGAGTATGTGGTTATTAAAGAATCGGAACAAGGTATGTATCCAAGAGGTTATCTGCTGTTTTCTTTGCCATCACTATCACATCACCACCACCACCACCACCACCACCATCAATATCATCGTCATCATCATCGTTATCGTTATCAACAGCATCATTCTCTAACTTTGCTTGGAAACCAAATCGTGGCCATTCTGTCCTTAGCCACCATATTAGAATCTAAGCTGTCATTTTATCAGTTCTAAAATGTTGGTGGATTCCAGGTCAGAGAGGCATTTTTCTCCCTCTTTGATTTATGTCTCGTGTCAGTATTTGGACTGAGTGCTCAAGGAAGTTGTACACCAATGTGTGCATTAAGCCCATCAAAGGTGTTCAAAAGTTCTGGCTCCTAAGCTTGTGCACACCAATCTTCTGGGGTTTGAAAATAATCACTTATGATGCTATATTTGTGAGGCAGTCTGCACTCATTGCTGCACCCTAAGTCTGTCACTGCAGGAGGTGTCAGCAGAATAAGTGTTTTTAAACTTGACATATGTACAAACTTCCCTTCAATGTCCCCCTCTGGGGGTCAACAGAAGGTCCCAGGACCTCTGAGTACTTATCTCACTCTCTGTATTTCTGCAGATGTGCATTAGGAAGATGGGGCCTTGAGATGGAGAGCTTGACCTCCCCAGCATCACCATTTGTGTAATCGGGGATTTTCTCTGGAGATTAAGGAATCAGGGCTGTTGGGATGCATGGATCTTGGGTGTTGGGATGCAGAGATCCCCAGTGGCAGAAGTAGAGAGATGCTAGGATCCTGTGCAATAGCTGCTTTGGCATGGCCTTTGAGGTCATTGATGTGCCACCCTGGGAATGGACATGAACATCACTTCCAGGAGGTGAAAATGCAGACATCGCTCCACCTGTCATGTGCAGTTTATCTAACCTTGAACTTCACTTTAGTCTGATCAATGTTTAACTCAGAGCATACTAAAAAAATGGCTGCTTTTGTTTTTCTTAAAATGAGTGTTAGACAAAAAATATAGGTAAAAAAGTTCTTCCTGGGGAGGAAGCATTTGCATTCTTAGTCTCAAGTGAAACATGAATTATTTGGGGCAATATTTTGGATTATGAGTGTTTCTGGTTTCCATACATCCGGGCAGATAATTATCAGCAACAGAGACAGGATAGTCTTAGATGTTAAGATTCTAGAAGGGAAGGGCTTGGCCCTGGGTTCCTATGTCCTGAGATAGCTTTATCCTCTGCAGAATCACACACACACACACACACACACACACACACACACACACACACACAC